>NW_027518247.1:0-300000 GCF_023851605.1 Tamandua tetradactyla | reverse complement strand
AATACTTCCTGTGCCATGACCTTGCCCAAAAAACCATCATCTCAGTCATTAAATTATTGATGAAGCTTTCTAGATTGTTTCCCTCTATTCTGCCTTATTCCCTTTGAGCTTAATCTTAATATAGGGGCCAGAAGAGTACTGATTTAAAAAGTAGGTGTGATCATGTCACTTGTCTTAAAAAAAACTACAAGATTTCCCAGGCATTAAGAGTAAAATTCAGTATTTTTAGAAGAGTCTCCATATCCTAAATGGCCTTGTTCCTCCTTGCTCCCATAAACTCATCCTTCATCATGGAAACTTTCACTCTCACTTTGGAGTGGCCACACTGGCCTCCTCACACTTCCCTATACCTACTAGTCCAGATGCTACCTGGACTTTTTTCATTTTCTCTTTTTCTTGAAATGCCCTGCCACCACATAACTGCATGAATCTTTTTTCATTCTCTTCCTTATAAGACCATGCCTTGACATGTTATTTAAATTCACCCCTGCCCCCATTCCTGGTCCTTGCTGCATTTGTATTCCATAGAATTCACCCCAACTAATCTTTCATTTTGCTTTTCCCTTTTATTTCTTCTGTTTTCCTCCATAATGAAAACTCTGTGAGCACATGTTTTTACTTATTGTGTTCAACACTGTATCCACAACACCTAGAACAGTGCCTCAATAAATGTGTCTGAATTGCTAAATTTTACATATGGTGAAACTACTGGGGCTCAGAGAGATTATAGAACATGTTCATGCTCAGGTAACTGCTTCAAGGACAAGCTCATATCTGAACCCAGCCAGTCTGACTAAATAGCTCACATTCTCCATCACCAATCTATGATATGCTACAATATGATTTATTATTATTATTAGAGAAAAAAAGAATCATTGCTTTATTATATTTTAAACAAATAAGCAAAAACTACAAGCTCATTGAGAATAATATATTATTGGCAGGAATCCTTTAGATATTCCTGCCAATAATATACTATTACTATTATACTATATACTATTACTATTACTATTATACTATATACTATTACTATTTTTTTAGATGTACTGAGAGAAGAATGTGTGACTCTGGTCATATCAGCTAAATCTTTCCAAACATGCATGTATAGTCCTATTTACAGAAATAAATGATTTGAAAAGGAAGGAAAGATTTATGAGGTGATGTGACTGGGCTGCCGAGAGAACTGTGTTTGATACAGGCTGTCCTTGTGTGAGAAAGGCATTCAGAAATACCTTAGCTCAACTACAGAGAAAGTATCATCCTTGGCTGTAACAGTGGAGACTTGCTGAATAGGGTCTGTGGGTTGCTTTTTTCCATAAGGTAATCCTGGGACCCAAGATTGTTGCTCTAATTCCCAAGAGGTCATCCTTTCTTAATGACTAAAAATGTTTCAAATAACACTCTGTCCACATTTCAGTTTTCACATTGTAAAAAGAATTCCCACATTTTTGTAATGTGGTAGATTTTTAAGGAAAAATTCAATTGCATGATATAGGACTGTTCAGGTTATCTATTTTTTCTGGTGAAAGTGTCTTTAAGGAATTGTATATTTTTTCTAAATTAGGAAATTGAACACCAAAAAGATCTTTATAACATTTCATTACTATCCTTTCAAAATATGTGGATAACTATACTGTTATCACTTGATTCATACTTTTTTTTTACCTTGGCAGGCACTGGGAATTGAACCTTGGTCTCTGGCATGGCAGGTGAGAACTCTCCCTGCTGAGTCATTAGGGCCCACCAATTTCATTCATTCTTATTTGACAATTTTTTTCATAGTAATTGCTCTAGACATTATTTGCGTCAAGTAGGAAAGCTCCAATTTATCTTTCCTAATCTTTGCACTATTTTTGCCATCAATTTTACTTCTATACATGATTAAAGCCCTTTAATGCATCAATGAAGTTTCCCTTATTTTTCAAAATCCAATATTTGATATATTTACTATCATTTTACATTTTTACATTGTTATTTCTTTGAGTAAACAAAAGATCCTTTTGCTATCATACTTCATCTGCCTGGAAAATTTTTGAAGCATAAGGCTGGTGGTTATAAATTATTTCTGTGTGTGTGTGTGTGTGAGTATTTGTATATCAATTTTCCTGAAAGGGTCTTTTTTTTATGTTTGAATGCTCTTTCACTGGGTATTGAGTGCTGCAAATGCAGTTATTATCTTCAGCACTTTAAACATCCCTCCATTTCATTATGGCTTGATTCATTTTTAATATGTACATGTCTGGTGTAATTCTCATAGCTTCTCTTCTGCATGTGATATGTACTATCCTCTGATTGCCTTCATAATTTACCTATATTTTCATTCACATGTGAGACCAAAATGTCTAGATATGCTTTTGTGTTGATTTGCCATTTTTATTTAACCCTCTTGGGGTCCATTAATTTGATAGATATAGATTTGATGTCTGTCCTTATTTTCAGAAAAGTTTGATCATTATAACCTTAAATATTTCTTCTTAGGTACTCCCTTTTCATCCTTGTTGTAAGACTGCTACTGTATGTACATTATACTGTTTGATATTTTACCAGAGCTGTTGGGTACCTTTTTGCATGCTATTTTTTTTGTCTCAGTGCTTGTCTGAAAGGATTTATGAACCCTACAAAAGCTGTGATTTAACCCTAAGCAATTATGTTGGAGCAACCATTTCTCTTAATCCATATTCAGCACTATAGCTTGGAAACTTGATTGGTGATTCAACCAATGTGGGTTAATACCCTCAAAACCTGATTCGATAGAGACATGTCTCCACCCATACTATGTAGGTCTAGATTAGTTTACTGCAATTTTATGAAAGAGGAAACATTTTAGAGAAAGGAGAAGATTCAGAGGGAGCAGAGAAGAATTACAGAGTCATGAGAAAGCCACAACAGAGAACAACACAGAACCATGAAGCAGAGAGTCCACCTGCCATTTTGGAGATGAAAAAGAATACCACTCCTGGGGAGCTGGATAGGAAGTTAGAAGATAATGTGAGTTCACCATGTGCCCTTCCAGCCAAGAGAGAAACTTGGACAGTGTTCACCATGTGCCTTTCCACTTGAGAGAGAAAATCTGAGCTTCATCAGCCTTCTTGGATGAAAGTATCTTAACCTGGATGCCTTAGATTCGACATTTCTATAGACTTGCTTTAATTGGGACATTTCCATGGCCTAAAAACTGTTAACTTGCAACTTATTAAATTCCTCTTTTTAAATGCTGTTCCATTTCTGGTATATTGCATTCTGACAGCTAGCAAACTAGAACAGCTTTTTTCTGTTTGATAAATTCTTATTGACTTATCATCAAGTTTGTTGAATCTTTCCTTGTTTTTATTGATACTACAGATGATACTGTTGCTGGACATTTTTTTATTCTTCTGTTATATGTGTTGCATATGTGTGCTTCATAAAAGTTCTATTTATAGCATTTTTACCTTTTAACTCCATCCCTATGGTAAAATTCCTCATGTATCCATGCATGTTTTCTATCCTTTCCTCTTTATACTTTAACCTATATTTCTCTTTAGTCATAGACCATCAGAAACACCTGTGGTTGAACAATGTGATTCTATTTCTCATTGCAGTAAAGAAAAGCCCATGACATGAGAAAGTGTGCAGTTTCAAAGGAAAAAGGAACAATCTAAAGAGCCTATTATAGGATTCTAAAACAGGTTGGGTAACCAGGGAGTGGGTAAAATTAAGCCAAAATTTGCTATTCAACTAGATGTTGTCAGAAAGCAGAAGCAATTCCATAACTAGGTACCTCAGTAAATTTTATCTGTCCTTTGGCAAACAAAAGTAAGAAAAAAGCTGTAAGTGGTAAAAATAATACCAGTTCCTCAATTATTAAGAGAGGAGGAGGAAGATATTTAGTATTTTGTGTGCTGCATATTGACCTTGTCTGAATTCTCTCAACGTGCCCCAGTTTTTTCCTGGAGCATTTGGTAGAGACCTGCAGATAAGATATTGAAAGTGAATGAAAATCCCTTGATACTAGAGCTCAGTGCTGTTCCCAGTTGGCACTGTAGCCCATAAATAGATTTAACAATTATATAAAATTATCTATATTCTCCCAATCTGCTTAGATAGTAACCACCTCTTTCTCCTACCCTCTTTCTAAAGTGAAACTCTTCATTTATCACATTTCCTTTTCTTTGAGGGGCTTGCCCCTCCTTAGTAATTGATTTCTTAGATGTGGCCAACATTATCACTCATTGTAGGCTTAAGACATGTAAATTTTTTCGTTATTGGCTTTTTAAAATTGTCAGGCTTGAAAAAATGTTCATGACCAATTTGTATATCATAAGTAGTAATGGAATTCTTGTATTTTTTTTAGAATCACATTTACTGCTGTGGCTTAAAATATCTCTTTTCTGTATACCTCCATACTTACCATTACAATAGCTTCTGGTGATTCTGCTACTACTACTTGAAAATGTACTTGACCCTCAGAGTCATTGTAGAATTATATGATCCATTTATATTTTTTATCACCCATTTACTTTTTTAATTTTTATTTACTTTTGCATGGGCAGACACTGGGAATCAAACCTGGGTCTCTGGCATGGCAGGCAAGAACTCTGCTGCTGAGCCACCATGTTCCAACCCATCCATTCACTTTTACAAACTTATTTTCCTCTCCTTCCTCTGCAGTTTTAGTTTGCTAAAGCTGATGAAATGTAATAAGTTAGAAATGGATTGACTTTTGTGATGAAAATTTATTAACTTACAACTTACAGTTCTGAGGCCATGAAAATGCCCAAATCAAGGCATCAGCAGTTAATGTTTTCTCCCTGAAGAACAGCTTCTGGTGATCCTCGACTCCTATGTTACATGGACAGGCACATGAAGATGTCATCTGGTCATTCCCTTCTTTCCCAGGTTTTGTTACTTCCAGCTTCTGGCTTCAGTGTCTCCTTCTATGAGCTTCTTTTGTTAGCCCTTGTCTATGAGCTTCTCTGGGACTTTTTTCTGTGTCTTCTCTCTGTCTCTTATTCTCTTCAAAAAGACTTCAGTAAGAGGATTAAAACCCACTTAATGAGGTGAGTCATATCTCAAATTAAGATCCTACTGACTAAAAGATCCTACTTAAAGTAGGTCCACACCCACAAGAGTGGATTAGCTTTAAGAACATGATATTTTCTGGGATACATATAGCTTTCAAACCATCACATTCTGGATCACCAAATGACATGTTCTGTCCATATTCAAAATACATTAATTCCATCACAATATCACAAAAGCATTAATTTTTTCAGTGACAATATTAACTATCAGGACTCATCAACATCAGTAATAGGTGTGCTCTTTCAGTGGACATATTTCCCTTCTAGCTGTGGACATGTGAAGAGATTATCTGCTTCCTATGTATAAAGGAGGGACTGTTGCAGAGTGAACATTCCGATTGCCATAAGGAGAAATTGGAAAGAAAACTCTATCCTAAAGAGTTCCAAAATCTTTCAGGGCAAACCCAATTAGATTTCAAAGCTGAGGGTCATCTGTAGAATATTCTTTGAACTCTGGGAATGATACAGCAGTGGCCCCAACTTTTTCAAATGCTTATGCAGCAGCTTTTCTCTCTTTAAACATTGGGGTGAAGACTCTATCATCTCCAAGCTTTGCAATGATTGCCAGACCCAAGGTTCCACCCTTATCAAACACTTGGGTGGCAGCTGGACTCTTCACAATCTCCAGAGCAAGGTTCAAGCCCATCAGAACAGTGAGGTGGTGGCCAGATCCACCTCAATCCCCAGGGAATGTGCTCCACCTTATCTGAAGGCTGGGGTGGCAGCACTCTTTCTGAAAAATGGGGTAGACAAACACTCTCAAACCTCCAGCATCTGGGAATTCTAAGGTGACAACACTTTTCCTGAACAATGGGGCAGAAGGCCCAACTTCTGTAAGCTCTAGGACATACTTGTCCTTTCCACATTCACTGGTGGGCCCACTCTCTCTGCCCAAGAAGAGGTGTTTGTTCCAGATCTCAGCTTCCATGGTTCTGTCTTTGAAGTAATTTTTCCTTCAGTCTGTGTCTTTTCTGTCTGCTTTAGTGTGCACTGCCAATGGTTCTGTTCATATAGATGTTGCAAATCCTTGCTGGTTTTGTATGCAGAATGTATGAGTCAAACCATCAGACAAGATCTTCCATAAATCTTTTCTAGATATCTTCACCTCCAATGGTGACTTGTGCTGAATTGGCTCTTTGGATCAATGTTCAGCTAAATCCTCACATGAAACACTATTCTCTGGAAACTCACTTTCCAGAAGTTCAAAATTTTCCAAATTTTCAAGTTATGGTTTAAGTGAGTTTGTGTGCCCAGGAGTTCAGTTCTCAACTTCTCTTTTCTCTCGTATTTTAATATAACATGCAAGGAGAACCTACAGCCTACTTTTCTCCTTTAGTCTATAAATCTCAGCTAAATATCCAAGTTCATTCACATTCAAATTCTGCCTTCCACCAACACCAAGCTTCCTGGGAGTACCTTTAGCATCTATATTTTTACCAACAGTTTCTTCAAAGCAATAGACCCTTTTTATGTAGCACTACAAAATTTATCAAGAATCTTCCCCATATCCACTTACAAAGCTGTACTAGCATTTTTGATACTTAGAAGTATAGTACTCTAGTCTTCTGGTAAGAAAATTTATTTATTTTGCTAAATATGATAAAATGCAACATACCAGAAATGAGTTGGTTTTACACTGGGGAGTTATTAAATTATATGTTTATAGTTCTGTGGCCATGACATTGTCCAAATTAAGAAATCAACATACAATAACTTCTCACTAAAGACAAGATTCCAGTGATGCTCAATTCCTCTGTCATATGGCCAAATGCATGGTGACCTCTGCTTGTATCTCCCTTCTCTCCTCGATTTGTTGCTTCAAACTTCTGGTTTCAGCAGTGTACTGTCTGGCTTCTGTGTTTTTCCTTGTCTCTGAGCTTCTTTGAATTTACTCTGCATATTTTCTCTGTCTTTTATCCTCTTATAAAGACTCCAGTAAGAGGGTTAAGACACATCCTGAGTGGGTTGAGCCACATCTCCACTTAAGATCCTACTCACCAAAAGATGCTACTTACAATGGATCTATACATACAGAAATGGATTAACTTTAAAAATGTTATTTTTCCTGTTTGGACAGCTTCAAATGAAAAGAGCTACATAAAAAATTGTTTTATCATCATCAATTAACAAAAGATTCACAAGACATTTTACCTGGTTATATAGAGAGGAAGTGAGGTTTGGGACATTAAATGAATCATAAAATGCTTATTTCATTCAATGTTGATATTTACTTTCTTCTGTCTTCTTTCTTAAATACAATGTAAGACTACACTAAAATAATTAATCAAATTGCACAACATTCTGATTGAATACAACAATATATCTGCTATGTTCATGAAATACATGACACTCCAAAATTTTGGGGGGAAATTCAATCATGCTTTCTTTTTATTTCCTTAAAATCACCCATTGCTCATCTGTGTACACTCCTAAAGAATTAGTTATGCTGTGCCAGTAAATGCAAAATATATGCAAATGTGGGCTTTAAGAAGTATTATATGACAGGAATGGAATGCTCATGTTTGTATGTTTTTATGCTTAAAAAAATTTAAATAAAAAAACAAAACATTGGGCAGCAACCAGCCCACCTGAATGTACTATCCACTACTGGGCCCCTCCTGGAGAGGTGTGAGTGTAAGAAAATAAACCCTGATTTCTAAGATATGTTTTTCAAAGATCTGTTTTATGAAGTTAAGACCTAATGGAGGGAGTCATAGAAAATTTTGTTAATCAACCATTTTGATCTAACAAGACAGGGGGGAAGAGAGTAAGTAAAGCTAAACAATAAAAGCATATTGCCCTAAAGTTGTACACCTCTCACCTCTCCTCTTCCAAGAGTGCCCACATGCTCCTCTTGCATGTACTCAATGAACTTTCTACCAGCTTGTTCAATCTGTGTTATGCCCTTGAACTCATTCTCAAGACAAAACCAAGAACCTAAGGATTCAATGCTGACAATATGAAGACAATTTAGATTATTTCATGTGCACAAAATGAAACATTAAAAGAGATGTGAACTGCATTGTTTGGAATAGAGAATACTCAAAAGGAACAAAATGATCCTTTAGTTTAAGTACACAAACTCACCCATAAGCAGTCATTCTGTAATCCTTTTTATGACTGAAATAAATAATTCATCTATTTTCTAAGTACTGAATTGAGTATAACAAAACACTTACCTGCATTCATTACCTATAATTGTAATTCTCACAAGTACTACAATTTTATGTTTGTAAATGTAAAATACTTTCTAATTCCATTGAAAACAGAGTATAATTCAACACTGAGGACAAAATAATTTGATTAAAACTATAGCTATTAAGAAAAGGCTAGAAATATAAATTAGGTTAGAAGAATACATTGTATTCTAAACTTAGAATGTTGCATGTCAAAGTTAACATAGCAAATAATACCCCCTGGTACAGAATAACTCAAAAAATGTACCAAAACAGTAGATAAAAGATCCAAAAACAACGCAAAAAATTCCTACCTGACCAGTTTTTTCCTATTCTGTAAAATAAAACTAGATTGGAGGATTTCTAAACTTCCTTTCAGTTCTTTTTCCTCCTCTTTTTGATTTATCAAATCAAATACCAGTTGCTTTTTGCTTTACAATGATATGGTTTCAGGTCATTTTTTTTGACCACTCAGTAAAGATACAGTTTTATTTAAAAGAACTCAGCAAAGAAATAACCTTCTGCAAATCTATGAAGTTTAATTTGCATTCTCCTTTGGTAACTCATATGGGTTGAATAGTTTTGATATGACTGCCAGTACCTGTATATGGCCTTATTTGGAAAAAAAATTCTTTACAGATATAATTATATTAAGGATCACAAAATAAGATTATCTTGCATTAGAGTGGACACAAACTCAAGGAAACTATTTTGTTCTGAGAGAGAAGAGACATAGTGTCCCTGTCCCACCCCCATTGACAGGGACACTAAGCATCCTTTGTTCTAGAAGCTCACCTTCCCCTGCCATCCCTGTTTCCACTGCTCCCTCATTTAGCTATGGCTAATCTGGACACTAGATTGTGCCACAGTTGCAAATTCCTCCCTTCCTACCCATCTCATCTCTTGACATTCATTGTCTTCCTTTCATGACACAGTCACCTCTCTGTGGGCTAGAGACAGGCAGAATGAAGGGACTCCCAGTTACTAACACTGTAGCCCATTTGGGAGTGGGTGGCTATAGACTTGTGAATAGTGATGTTCTCTTTATCCCTTCTTTTATGTATCAGCTCTTTCTGTCACTGAGAAATTGGGAGGGGGTGGTGGAGATAGGCAGAACGGTACACATAGGCTGCCTTCACTTTCACCTGGGGTGTGATGAGTTCAGTTTTCATTTTACACTTTTGTGTTTTGATATAACCTTGCCCTTATTGATCAGCCACTTCACATCTCTTCCCAGACTAGGCTCGGTGACAGATGCAGTCTTTGTGACCATGAAAAGGGCCTCAGCAACATCAGCTCTAAGTACCCTACATCACAACCCTGAATTTCTGTTCAGTCACTTATGACCTTTGCACTTTGGAACAGCCCTGATGCTCCAATGGTTCCTGGAGGACATGATTTCAAAAGGAGTTTGGGACCACTGCTACACACTAAGTTTGTCTCTTCCCACCCAGCATGCCCCCCTGCACTAATTCATCTAGAGATCAAACACATATTAAAATGAGCATTAGAAAGAGGGAGACGTGGGCTTTTAAAGACTCTGTTATGACCTTTAATTTGAGAGAAGTGGGGAGGCAATGGAGGTTTTCCACTGAGAGCTGATATGATAGATTTTAAATTTATGGAACTTTTGTTATAAGAGATGATTGCACACTTCATAGCTTTGCTATCAACTTAAGTCTATGGCTTATCTTAGGGTTCACAGTTTGTGTAATGTAGCTCCATGGATATTTAATTTTTTTCTGTTGCCATATTTAAAATCTAACATTTCCTTTTTAATCATATTCAGATATATATTTCAGTGTTGTTAATTGAAATCACAATATTATGCAAACATTACAACCACCCATTAGCAAAACTTTTCCTTCTATCCTAATAGGACCCCTGTCCTTAAATTCCTATCCCTTAGCTCCATGCTCCCCTGGTTACCTATACTCTGGACTCTGATCTTCTGAGTTTGCTTTTCCTAATTGTTTCAACTGTTAGAACATACAATATTTGTCCTTTGGTGTCTGTGGTATTTCTTTCAATATTTCACTCAACTAAGAAAGAAAAATGACTTTTTTTAAGAAAAGGAATGGATGAATAGGTAAAGGATATAAAAATGAATACCTGTAAATATAGGCATAAAAATAATACTGTGCAAATAAAGTAGTACTATTAGAGAAAGTGGATCTCTGTACTCTAAAGATAAGAAGGTCAGTATAAAATAATAATAGTAAATTTTTCAGAAAATTGCAATATTTCTAAGCAGAGTTTCAAAACAAGAGAAACATTGAGAGAGTTCAAAAGAGAAATATAATTTTAGAAAGATATTTAATAAATGTGAGGGATAAAATTATTTTTAAAATGTAGGACAAATAAGTCATGTTTTCTTTCTGCTTCTTACTCCTGATCTGTCAAAATTATTTTTCTATTAGGGATGGAATATTGCCATCCCAACAACAGATAGTTAGAAAAAAATGTTAGTAATAAAAGTTTTTGATATGATTCTTTCTTTGACTGTTGCTTATTTTATTTGAAAGTATACTTAATGACTATAAAAAGTTTTCAATGCTGGAAGAAAAACTCCCTCACAAGGATTTTTCAAGGAGTAAGCAGTCCCTATTGAAATTGTTTTAACATAGACCATCCTAAATCCTAAGTTCACCTATTGTGAAATAAATTGATGCTGGCCTTTTAATCTCCAAATTAGATTTCCTCAGTGTTACTGAATCTTTTATTTATAATTTATCTGATCCCTTTGTACCTGCTTGTACTATGTTCACCTCCTTTTCCCAACCCTTGTCAAAGTTGAAAGGGTTCATTTGTCAAATCTCTAATTTGAGGGTCCTGTCCATCTTCAGGATTCAAATTATTTGGATGAGGGCTCACGAAAAGCTGTGATTTTTTTCATGTGTCTGGCTTTTAAGAAAATCATTGGAGTCAGAGCAATATTATATTTGCACATTTCTGCATCCAAAGGAGGTGGAGTTCTATATTCCTTTTTAAATTTCATCCAGTGTGGTTGCTTCAAATATTTCCTCTCTAAATAACTATAGACTTTCTTGAATAATATCTGTCAAGGGTTCTGGTTCTGTACTTTGAAAATCTAATGGAACCTCAGACTCATTGTAGGTATAATTGATTCATTGTCTTTGGTTTTCTACATGCTGTTCTTCTTCACTCTAGTCTTCTTCCCTTTCTCATTTTCTCATTCTCCTTTTCTTGCTCCTTGGACTTCCTCCTCTTCCTCTTTCATCTTTTTCCACTTCCATTTCTAGGGCTATTTTTATTGTTTTTATATTATTGACCTCCCATATTAAAACTGAAAATTATACATATATCAACCATTTGAAAGATTTGTCAAATCAAGTGAATCAAATTCCTCCCTCCTTCTTAAAAATGTTCTTTTCTTTCTTATTTCTTGCATTGACTTAATGAAGACATTCATAACTTCATAAAGGTATAACAAAAAGGCCTAATAATCAGTGTACAAAATGAAAAGATAATTTTGCTCTTTTTTCCTATGCATTAAAGACTTTTAAAGTGAATACTCTGCTAAGGAAACTTAGTTTAGAATACTGGTTTCTGCATATGAGTGACGTGGCTTTGACAAATTAACTTACAGTTCATATGCCTCTGTTTCTTCATGTGTTACCTGTGGTGATAGGTGAGAATGAACTCCCATCTTGGGGTTGTTACGAGGATACAATGAGAGAGTATATGTAAAAATGTATATACAATCTGGTAACTAATAAACTGCATAAAAGTTATAACTATTGCAATTAACTATTACTCATTTCTTGACTCACCATTTATTAAACATACACATATTTTCTGAATAAGTTATATGTTCTTGGAAGTTCACTATGCCTTGAGCATACAAATATGTGGACCACAGAATCTTGCATTTAATCAAGTTACAGTGTCAGTGTATAGTGGGAGATCTAAATTTTAATCAAGTTTTCATATCACCAAATATTAAATAATGACTGTGCTAAGTGACATAAAAGAGAGGTCCTGAGTGGGTCACAGTGGCTCAGCAGGCAAGAATGCTTGCCTGCCATGCCAGAGGACCTGGGTTCGATTTGATTCCCGGTGCCTGCCCATGTAAAAAAAAGAGAGAGAGAGGGCCTATGTGAGCAATGGAAGTCAAGGAATTCTCTCTTAAGATGATAATTGAGCTGAAATATGAAGTGTGAAAGTTACCATAAGAGTTTAATAGATCATTTTACCATGTTGACCTCATGAATAGAAAATCACAGAAATGATGTATTGTCACCATTTGGTATCTACTTTACTATGAGAAAAAACGGTAGTGCAATTTTCATGCAGATTAAGTTGGTATCAATTTGTGGATAATATAGATGGAATTTTGGGTCAGATAATGACAGGCAAAATTGAGCACATCCTTAGTCCTGCTACTAATCTCTCTTTCCCATATAAAAAACATTTTCACTAATTTGAAGAGACAACTAAACTGATAAACCAGGGCACATTCATGACTGAAATTTTACCTTACTAATTTTAAAACTTGATTTGAAAGGAATAAGCCACACAATGATCCTAGAATGCTGAAAATACTGTAATTTTTATAAGAGATGGATATTTAGAAATACTTTTCAATTAGCTCATTACTTTATTACAGAAAAATCACCTCAAAGGATCATAATCAAATAAATTTTAATATGCTGTGGTTTTAAATATGTAAATTTCTTTATAAGACAACATGATATATACATTATACCCAGTGTCTTATCTCTGAAAATTTCTTTTTTTTCTACAAAGAATTTTGAGTAGAGATTTAAAACACATTTTACTATCAACCACGTCTTTGTTACAATGAGATATATGAATTCTCTTGACTTAATTGATTGGAAACTGAGGTCCTGAAAATTGTTGAATTGGATATCAAATTCAGATCAATAATTAACTCTGATTACCTTGTTTTAATGGAATTATTATAGTGGACACAAGGCAATCATCCTTGATGGGTAAAAAGGAACTTTCATTAAAGTAAAACTAAGTTTGTATTCCAAATATCTCTTCAAATAAACAACTCTTACAGCAAAAATAAACAAAGCAGAATATATACAACCTAGAATGGGGGATGTTTAGGTAATGGGAGATCATTTCTCAGGGCTTTGCTCATTGGGTGTAAACTTTGAGGGATGATGACAAATGAGAGTTCATTTCTTAAACATAGAGGATGGAGGGAGTGCTAGAAATGATACAGAACCTGCAACAAAGGAACACCCAAATTTTGGCTAACTACCTTTCATATTGTGGTCCATCTCTATATATAGCCAGTTGTTAGTTATTCTTTGAACTGTATTTTGTTTTCCTTGAGCATTAATTATAAACTCAGTAAATACTTCCATTTTGTTTTAGTTTTCTGAAACTGCCAGAATATAATATAGCAGAAATGGGTTGGCTTTTACAATGGGAATTTATTAACTCAAAATTTACAGTTCTTAGGCCTTGAGAATGTCAGACTCAAGGAATCAACAGTATGATACCTGGACTCTGAAGACAGGCTGCTAGCATCTGGGACAGCTCTGTCACCTGGGAAGGCACATGGCAAGCATCTGCTGTTCATCTTTCACTTCGGTGCTTGGGTGCTTTCTCTCTGAGATTCTGCTGGGTGCCCTCTTAGCTTCTTCATGGTTTTATCTATGAGCATATTTTCATTTCATCTCTTATAAAGGACTCCAGTATAGGATTAAGACCCACTGGAATTAACATATCACATCTCAGTTGAAACAGCCTAATAAAAAATTTCCACCTACAATTGGTCTGTACACACAGGAGTGGATTAAGAAAACATGGCCTTTTCTGAGTTACAAAACAGATTCAATCCACTGCATTCACATTATGTAATGACTACATGGGAATATCCAGGTTTTTAAAGTCTTGGAAAAAATTTTGAACAGAATCTATGCAACCTGCTTTTGGAAGTGATCTATAAAAGGATACCATAGGTTGAAACAGACCACTGACTACATCACTGTTAAGTCAAACTCCACCAGAAAAAGGAGAAACATAGACTCCCTTGTTGGCCAATGAGCAAATGATATGACTTATTTGCAGAAAGTCCATTTTCTTATAATTTCTTTCAAATCCAGAGAAAATAAGAAATAAAACCCCACAAAGGCCATGTTAACTAAAAAATCTTAATTACTAATTAAGCCCAAATATTTTTCCCTCCCCTTGACCTTTCTAAATCAAGGTCAGGAATTAGTTACCTGGGTTCACAAACTTTATCATCCTACCAGTTTAACTCCAGTAACTTCCCAGGGATTTAGTGGCATCAAACATTGCAGTCTGCTCACTCTTCTTAATGAGATGTGCCTTAACATCTTCCAGCACCACCAGAGCACACTGTTTGAGCATCTTCATCACTTCCTCATTATCATACCAATGGTAGTCATAGGACATATTCAACTTGACTGCTTCACACCAAACACTCCAAGATTTAATAATTTATTGGGTACCCCAACCCAGTTGAGATAACATGTGAGTTTCTTGGACACATAGGTGTTGTTCCAGGCTGGCAAGACAATCCTAATGATGAGAATCAAGGAGTTGGTCATATATGAGACCCATGAACATTTCTTCTCTGAAGTCCCACAGTGTGGGGGTTTGATTTCATGACTATTGTTGTTCTGTTCTGAGGAAGAAGACATGGCAGGTCTCCAGGAGACTTCCTATGATCCCTCCTACTACTTCTCCTAGCAGCAGCCACATGACTTCCCTGGTAATGTGATGGACCAGAGTGGACAGCTGGCCAGTGCCAGACATGGATGCCTTTTTTAAGGACCTATATCAACCTACTAGGAGAGATGCCTACATAGGAAGGAGAAGTGATGTGGAATTAGGAATGAAGATGGATGTTGATTGCAGGATAAGCAATTAAGGTAGGATTAACTCGATTTAGTTGTGAGATTAAAGAAATAAAATGAGTATGTAATTTTCACAATTTTTATTCTTTCTGAATATTTTAAAAATATTTTAAGGCAAGTTAAAGAAATCTACCTTCACACTCAGACTTGGAAGAATCCATATGAAAAATGTTGAATACTGAAATAATTTTCTTAAATTAAAATGTGCATCCAACAAATATCAGGGTGGTTGTACAGAATAGCACAAGAAAGAAAGGGAATTATATATAAATTAATGTTTTCCAATAGGGAAGTCAAAGTTACCCTGGATAATTAACAAAGGCCTGGGGGCATTGCTTCCCAGTCTAAGATGCACTGGAAATAATAACAAATTGCACTCAGGCTCCCAGAATTGTTTCTCAAAGAGGAGAGACACTCACAAATTCTTCTTATTTCAGTAAAGTTACCAACTACATGGGGAAGAAATAACATATTCCTCATTTAAGGTAAGTGGAGGACTCAAATCATGATTATCATAGTAGTGCCAGCAAAAATTTTTGATTCATGTTTTCAATTTAAAATTATAGAAATGACAATAGTACCAGTGCCAGGCTCAGAAGAGTATGTCATACATATTAATATTCTCATTTTAATGCTTTTTTGAGTAACTTGGTGTTTTTGCCAGTATTATTATGCTCTTTGAGGTAAACAAGTTGTCTGTTTCTATTTTTTATGATTTCTTTATTAGTAATGGTAATCTGCACAATGAAAATTCTGAAAGGGAGAGCTGAAAGCATAGTTTGAAATCTAGAATTTGATCTTAGGAAAGATGATAAGGCTTGGGGATATTGATGCTGAATAACTGTTTATACTTCAAATAGTAATAGTTTCCAATGACAGCTTCCTTCCACTTATTCAGTAATGTGATATTAGCATTAGATGGGAACTGCACAAAGTATCTGAAAAGATACTTTGAGAAAGCCTTGTTTATATGATGTTTAACTTGCAGTTGATTCCAGGAAGCATAAATATGGGAATGAAGATTGTGAGACAGAGAAGGGAGAAAAGCAAATAAAGCACGCAATAAAGAGCAAGTTAGTGCTGTAAGTAATTGAAATACAATCACTTAAAATGGTTTGATGTCCCTTGCAGAAATCTAGAAATTTTCCTAAGGAAGTTCAGAGAAACTCTAGCTTGGATGGAGCTGCAGGGCACGCAATGGGTGGTTGAATGTGGTAACACTATGGAGACATATGTTTCTATAGTAATGATAGTTGAAATGGTAAATTGATGACAAAATCAAAGTAAAATGTTAATTATTTGACTTAGGCTAATGTATTCACCAGAGTAAGATGATAAAATTCCTTGGGCTTTACTATATTTGTATTAAATTTGCAGGTATTTCCATATGGATAGTGAGGTGCAAGGCTTGGTATATATCTGAATATATTTCTAATGAGGACCAAACTGAATTTAAAATCATGACAATTAAAACATCAGATAGGTTCAGTCCTTAGATGAATTATGACAGATGTGTATATTCTGCTATCAGTATTGGGGAAATTGCTGTGTCTTAACACTGGTATCTGTAAAATCATGGGAAATTTGTTTATCCAGAGAGCGAAATAGAATTATACCACAAGTGAAGGAACATCTTGAACTCACAGCTATTGCCAGAACTCTGCGCATTTCAGAGGAAACATGGTCCTGCCAAAACACAAATTCAGACTTCTAGCTCCCAGAACTGTGAGGAAATATATTTTTTTTACTTGATAGTATCATAGTCTAGTTCATTATAGTACAGATTTTGTTACAGAATCCCTGGCAAACTGAAGCATTAATACAGTGGATTTTATACCATGATTGAAGAAGGAAATGGAGGAGAATGATAGAACTCACATTCATAATATTAAATGAAAGAAAAAACACATCCCCCAAAGAACTTACACTAAGATATAACATTCTGAAACATATTGATCTATATTCTTATATTTTGACAGTATGTAAAAATATGATAGCCCAGCGCGCCTCCCAGCGTCCCAGCGCCATCGCGCCCCCTCCTCTGATGCTTTTGAGAACATCAACTAGATATCAATTTCATTCAATGGACAATATATCTAGTATCCTGTAGTGTGATTAATGAGCTATTATTTAAAAAAATCAGGGTTGACTTCCGGATAAGATGGCGGCTTAGTAAGATGCGTGGATTTTAGTTTCTCCTACAGAACAGCAACTAGGGGAGTAGAAACGATACAGAACAGCTCCAAAAGCCACGACAGAGATAAAAAAGACAGCATACCCCATCCTGGAATGGCTGGCTGGCTGAGAGAACCTGCTCTGGTGAGATCACCGAGGGGCGCGGGCTTCACTGGGCGGGGCGGCAAGCGGACGGAGTCACTCCCTTCCCCCTTCCCGGGCTGGCTGGGAGAATTGCACAGGTGGTCCCCTGAAACCGTGGCACCTGGCGCCCACACCATGCGCGGCCCCCGGACCAACTGAGAGAATTGGATCGGAAATCTCCAGGCCACGGAGAACGGTGACGGGGGGGCCCCTTCCAAACCCGTGACTCCCCGGGAACGTGCACTCTTCCGGGCAGGCCTCTGTGGCTGGCGCCCTACCACCATGCTTGGCGCCCCAAGCCGAATAGGAAATTCGGACTAGTGCTTTCCCGGGCTGCGGCAGCCAGCGACCCTCCCCGTGTTCAGACCCCCGGCCGGCTGGCACTCTTCCAAGCCATGTCAGCTAGGGAACCTCCCGGAAGGCGAGAGTTTTCCAAAGTTAAAGGACCCACAGCACCTTTTACTGGTGGGAACCGCAGACAAATGTGTGCCACGAGCGCCACCTACTGGGCAGGATAAGAAAAACAGAACCCAGAGATTTCACAGAAAAATCTTCCAAACTTTTGGATCCAACACCCAGGGAAATCTGTCTAAATGCGCAGACGCCAGCAGAAGATAACGGATCATGCTCAAAAAATTGAAAATATGGCCCAGTCAAAGGAAAAAAACCAATAGTTCAAATGAGATACAGGAGCTGAGACAGCTAATGCTGAATATACGAACAAAAATGGAAAACCTCTTCAAAAATGAAATCGATAAATTGAGGGAGGACATGAAGAGGACATGGGCTGAACATAAAGAAGAAATAGAAAAACTGAAAAACAAATCACAGAACTTATGGAAGTGAAGGATAAAGAAGAAAAGATCGAAAAAACAATGGATACCTACAATGATAGATTCAAAGAGACAGAAGATAGAATTAGTGATTTGGAGGATGGAACATCTGAATTCCGAAAACAAACAGAAACTATCGGGAAAAGAATGGAAAAATTTGAACAGGGTATCAGGGAACTCAAGGACAATATGAAACGCACAAATATACGTGTTCTGGGTGTCCCAGAAGGAGAAGAGAAGGGAAAAGGAGGAGAAAAACTAACGGAAGAAATTATCACTGAAAATTTCCCAACTCTTATGAAAGACGTAAAATTACAGATCCAAGAAGTGCAGCGCACCCCAAAGAGATTAGACCCAAATAGGCGTTCTCCAAGACACTTACTAGTTAGAATGTCAGAGGTCAAAGAGAAAGAGAGGATCTTGAAAGCAGCAAGAGAAAAACAATCCAACACATACAAGGGAAACCCAATAAGACTGTGTGTAGATTTCTCAGCAGAAACCATGGAGGCTAGAAAACTGTGGGATGATATATTTAAATTACTAAAAGAGAACAACTGCCAACCAAGACTCCTATATCCAGCAATATTGTCCTTCAAAAATGAGGGAGAAATTAAAACATTCTCAGACAAAAAGTCACTGAGAGAATTTGTGACCAAGAGACCAGCTCTGCAAGAAATACTAAAGGGAGCACTAGAGTCAGAACCGAAAAGACAGAAGAGAGAGGTATGGAGAAGAGTGTAGAAAGAAGGAAAGTCAGATATGATATATATAATACAAAAGGCAAAATGGTAGAGGAAAATATTATCCAAACAGTAATAACACTAAATGTTAATGGACTGAATTTCCCAATCAAAAGACATAGACTGGCAGAATGGATTAAAAAACAGGATCCTTCTGTATGCTGTCTACAGGAAACACATCTTAGACCCAAAAATAAACATAGGTTGAAAGTGAAAGGTTGGGAAAAGATATTTCATGCAAATAACAACCAGAAAATAGCAGGAGTGGCTATACTAATATCCAACAAGTTAGACTTCAAATGTAAAACAGTTAAAAGAGACAAAGAAGGACACTATCTACTAATAAAAGGAACAATTAAACAAGAAGACATAACAATCATAAATATTTACACACCGAACCAGAATGCCCCAAAATACGTGAGGAATACACGGCAAACACTGAAAAGGGAAATAGACACAAATACCATAATAGTTGGAGACTTCAATTCACCACTCTCATCAATGGACAGAAAATCTAGACAGAGGATCAATAAAGAAATAGAGAATCTGAATATTACTATAAATGAGCTAGACTTAACAGACATTTATAGGACATTACATCCCACAACAGCAGGATACAACTTTTTCTCAAGTGCTCATGGATCATTCTCAAAGATGGACCATATGCTGGGTCACAAAGCAAGTCTTAACAAATTTAAAAAGATTGAAATCATACACAACACTTTCTCGGATCATAAAGGAATGAAGTTGGAAATCAACAATAGGTGGAGTGCCAGAAAATTCACAAATACGTGGAGGCTCAACAACACACTCTTAAACAACGAGTGGGTCAAAGAAGAAATTGCAAGAGAAATTAGTAAATACCTCAAGGCGAATGAAAATGAAAACACAACATATCAAAACTTTTGAGATGCAGCAAAAGCAGTGCTAAGAGGGAAATTTATTGCCGTAAATGCCTATATCAGAAAAGAAGAAAACGCAAAAATGCAGGAATTAACTGTTCACTTGGAAGACCTGGAGAAAGAACAGCAAACTAATCCCAAAGCAAGCAAAAGGAAAGAAATAACAAAGATTAGAGCAGAAATAAATGAAATTGAAAACATGAAAACAATAGAGAAAATCAATAAGACCAGAAGTTGGTTCTATGAGAAAATCAATAAGATCGATGGGCCCTTATCAAGATTGACAAAAAGAAGAAGAGAGAGGATGCAAATAAATAAGATCAGAAATGGAAGAGGAGACATAACTACCGACCTCACAGAAATAAAGGAGGTAATAACAGGATACTATGAACAACTTTACGCTAATAAATACAAAAATTTAGATGAAATGGACGGGTTCTTGGAAAGAAATGAACAACCAACTTTGACTCAAGAAGAAATAGATGACCTCAACAAACCAATCACAAGTAAAGAAATTGAATTAGTCATTCAAAAGCTTCCTAAAAAGAAAAGTCCAGGACCAGATGGCTTCACATGTGAATTCTACCAAACATTCCAGAAAGAATTAGTACCAACTCTCCTCAAACTCTTCAAAAAAATCGAAGTGGAGGGAAAACTACCTAATTCATTCTATGAAGCCAACATCACCTTCATACCAAAACCAGGCAAAGATATTACAAAAAAAGAAAACTACAGACCGATCTCTCTAATGAATATAGATGCAAAAATCCTCAATAAAATTCTAGCAAATCGTATCCAACAACACATTAAAAGAATTATACATCATGACCAAGTAGGATTCATCCCAGGTATGCAAGGGTGGTTCAACATAAGAAAATCAATTAATGTAATACACCATATCAACAAATCAAAGCATAAAAATCACATGATCATCTCAATTGATGTAGAGAAGGCATTTGACAAGATTCAACATCCTTTCCTGTTGAAAACACTTCGAAAGATAGGAATACAAGGGAACTTCCTTAAAACGATAGAGGGAATATATGAAAAACCCACAGCTGATATCATCCTCAATGGAGAAAAATTGAAAACTTTCCCCCTAAGATCAGGAACAAGACAAGGATGTCCACTATCACCACTATTATTCAACATTGTGTTGGAGGTTCTAGCCAGAGCAATTAGACAAGAAAAAGAAATACAAGACCTCAAAATTGGAAAGGAAGAAGTAAAACTATCACTGTTTGCAGACGATATGATACTATATGTTGAAAACCTGGAAAAATCCACAACAAAACTACTAGAGCTAAAAAATGAGTACAGCAAAGTAGCAGGTTACAAGATCAACATTCAAAAATCTGTAGCATTTCTATACACTAGTAATGAACAAGCTGAGGGGGAAATCAAGAAATGAATCCCATTTACAATTGCAACTAAAAGAATAAAATACCTAGGAATAAATTTAACTAAAGAGACAAAAAACCTATATAAAGAAAACTACAAAAAACTGTTAAAAGAAATCACAGAAGACCTAAATAGATGGACGGGCATACCGTGTTCATGGATTGGAAGACTAAATATAGTTAAGATGTCAATCTTACCTAAATTGATTTACAGATTCAATGCAATACCAATCAAAATCCCAACAACTTATTTTTCAGAAATAGAGAAACCAATAAGCAAATTTATCTGGAAGGGCAGGGTGCCCCGAATTGCTAAAAACATCTTGAGGAAAAAAAACGAAGCTGGAGGTCTCGCGCTGCCTGATTTTAAGGCATATTATGAAGCCACAGTGGTCAAAACAGCATGATATTGGCATAAAGATAGATATATCGACCAATGGAATCGAATAGAGTGCTCAGATATAGACCCTCTCATCTATGGACATTTGATTTTTGATAAGGCAGTCAAGCCAACTCACCCGGGACAGAACATTCTCTTCAATAAATGGTGCCTAGAGAACTGGATATCCATATGCAAAAGAATGAAAGAAGACCCATCTCTCACACCCTATACAAAAGTTAACTCAAAATGGATCAAAGATCTAAACATTAGGCCTAAGACCATAAAACAGTTAGAGGAAAATGTTGGGAGATATCTTATGAATCTTACAACTAGAGGTGGTTTTATGGACCTTAAACCTAAAGCAAGAGCACTGAAGAAGGAAATAAATAAATGGGAGCTCCTCAAAATTAAACACTTTTGTGCATCAAAGAACTTCATCAAGAAAGTAGAAAGACAGCCTACACAATGGGAGACAATATTTGGAAATCACATATCAGATAAGGGTCTAGTATCCAGAATTTATAAAGAGATTTGTCAACTCAACAACAAAAAGACAGCCAACCCAATTACAAAATGGGAAAAAGACTTGAACAGACACCTCTCAGAAGAGGAAATACAAATGGCCAAAAGGCACATGAAGAGATGCTCAATGTCCCTGGCCATTAGAGAAATGCAAATCAAAACCACAATGAGATATCATCTCACACCCACCAGAATGGCCATTATCAACAAAACAAAAAATGACAAGTGCTGGAGGGGATGTGGAGAAAGAGGCACACTCATCCACTGTTGGTGGGAATGTCAAATGGTGCAACCACTGTGGAAGGCAGTTTGGCGGTTCCTCAAAAAGCTGAATATAGAATTGCCATATGACCCAGCAATACCATTGCTGGGAATCTACTCAAAGGAATTAAGGGCAAAAACTCAAACGGACATTTGCACACCAATGTTTATAGCAGCGTTATTTACAATTGCAAACAGATGGAAACAGCCAAAATCTCCATCAACAGAAGAGTGGCTAAACAAACTGTGGTATATACATATGATGGAATATTATGCAGCTTTAAGACAGGATAAACTTATGAAGCATGTAATAACATGGATGGACCTAGAGAACATTATGCTGAGTGAGTCTTGCCAAAAACTAAAGGACAAATACTGTATGGTCCCACTGATGTGAACCGACATTCGAGAATAAATTTGGAATATGTCATTGGTAACAGAGTCCAGCAGGAGGCAGAAACAGTGTAAGATAATGGGCAATTGGAGCTGAAGGGATACAGACTGTGCAACAGGACTAGATACAAAAACTCAAAAATGGACAGCACAATAATATCCCCAATTGTAAAGTAATCATGTTAAAACACTGAATGAAGCTGCATCTGAGCTATAGGTTTTTGTTTTGTTTTGTTTTGTTTTGTTTTGATTTTACTATTATTACTTTTATTTTTTTCTCTATATTAACATTCTATATCTTTTTCGGTTGTTTTGCTAGTTCTTCTAAACCGATGCAAAGTTATTAAGAAATGTTGATCATGCATCTATGTGATGATGTTAAGAATTACTGGTTGCATATGTAGAATGGTATGATTTCTAAATGTTGGGTTAATTTCTTTTTTTCCGTTAATTAAAAAAAAAAGAAAAAGAGAAGGGGTAATTGGAGCTGAAGGGATACAGAATGTGCAACAGGACTGGATATAAAAACTCAGAAATGGACAGCACAATACTACCTAATTGTAATGCAATTATGTTAAAACATTGAATGAAGCTGCATGTGAGGTATAGGTTTTTTTTTCTCTCTATTATCGTTTTAATTCTTATTCTGTTGTCTTTTTATTTCTTTTTCTAAATCGATGCAAATGTACTAAGAAATAATGAATATGCAACTATGTGATGATATTAAGAATTACTGATTGTACATGTAGAATGGAATGATTTCTAAATGTTTTGTTAATTTTTTTTAATTAATAAAAAATATGATAAAGCTAAAGGGGTACTGCACATATGCAAGAACTCAAGGTTGAGTTCATCTATGAAAATCAATCTATGCAATTAAAAAAACTATAATTTAAAATTTAAATGGGCATATGATGAAATTTGACATCAATTTATGATAGAAGTTCTAGCAGAATAGACTAAAACAGCTAATCAATCTAATAAATAATATCTATTAAATTCTTGCCTTAAACATTTACACAATAGTGAAATGTTGAAAATTTCCCTACTGAAATAGGCCCCACAAAGAAGGCTGAAAAAAGGCTATAATGGAGAAACACACCTAGATCTAATCTGAAAATCTTGAGAGAGGTGTATTTTTTTTTTTTTTTTTTTTTTTTTAAAGAGAGAGGGAGGAAAGGAAGGAAAGACAGAGAAGGAAGGAAGGGAGGAAGAAAGGGAAACATTTTTAAACATTTTCTTGTTTTATTATATTTTGTTTGTTTGTTTGTTTGTTACATGGGCTGGGGCCGGGAATCGAACCGGGGTCCTCCGGCACGGCAGGCAAGCACTCTTGCCCGCTGAGCCACCGCAGCCCGCCCGAGGTGTATTTTTTTAATAGTTGTTCTTTTAGCTCCTCATCTATAAGAAATAGATATAATACTAGCTGAAACAGAGACTTCAGTGATTATGGACACCTGGGAAGACAGTTTTGGCAAAAGAGATTGGAAAAATCAATAAACCAATATGCTAATACCACCATCAACAATTAAAAAATATAAAGCAAATGCTTGGAAGCCAGAAAATTTAATTCTACAATTAACTCATTAAAGTATTTAAAAGTTCAGATTTCAAACATTAATCACATAAACAAGATTGTGATCAAAGGGAAAAAATAAGGTGGCAGAAAATAACCCTGATAAATTTCAGACATTTTACTTACTAGACAAAGACTTAGAACTAGTATCCTAAAAATGCTGAGAGGGCAGGCCACAGTGGCTCAGCAGACAAGAATGCTTGCCTGCCATGCCAGAGGGCCTGGGTTTGATTCCCGGTGCCTGTCCATTGAAAAAAAAGAAATGCTGAGAGTCGGGTGGGTCATGGTGGCTCAGCAGGCAGAGTTATCACCAAGTGCACTTCCCAGTGCCTGCCCAGGAAAAAAAAGCTGAGATTTAAAAGAAAATGTGAATAATGAACAAATAGAAATCATGAAAATAATGTAATATCAAAATGATGGAAAATATTAAATGATGAGAAGGATATTGAGATCCTTAACTGATGTGCATGGCTGGTGGGAGTGTGCATTGGCATAATCACACTGGAAAACTATCTGGTAGTATTTACTAAGGAAGGATATGTGTACATATGACTGAGCAAGTCTAGCCAAATGAATTTAATATATAATAGTAATACTTTATTATATGCTAATAATATATAAATATTATTCTATTTATATATAAATAATTCTATTGCAATATATATAAATAGCATTACTGTTCAGAAACCCTGTGGGATTCTTCACGGGTCCTGATAATGTTTTATTGGTGGTTGTTGTTGAATCTGGATTCTGGTCATAAATGTGCATCAGTGGTCAGCACCAGGACACTGGTCTTTGGGAAGAAAGTGTCTCTTTGTTTTGATTCAGCTTTGTCCAAGCCTCAAAACAGGAGCAAATAAATTCCCTTTGTTTATCCTGACCCATTCATGGTATTTGTTTTAGCAGCATAGGAAACTAAAACAAGGAATATCGCTCAGATTTCCCATGGCCTTTCATAGCTTCCATCTTCCATTTAACCTGTATTCTCTAGTACCTAATCTATGTGACTTAGCAATGTTTATAAACAATTTACCTTGATAACTTGATTTTTAGACTAGTGTGGTATTTCAGCAACCTTTGTTATGGTCTTTCTGGAGCTCTATCTTTATTTCCTAGTTAATTGATATTCTTTGGGTATTACAAAACTGTACCCTCTGAGGAGGGCAAATTCCACACCCATATCCTAAGATTTTCTTGTTATTTTCTTTCATTTGTAGCCACAGACAAGATGCCAGTTAAGAAATAGTCATTAATCAATTTTATTTCAGAAATAACCTAAAGATTTCCATAGCACTTTCCATTTACCTTTAAATGAATACAAATATTAACAATATTTCTATGATCTTTACATTTACTCTGTACTGAATTTGCCCTCTATATTTATTTTCCAAATTTGCCAATTTGGTTCAAATTATCAGTGTCATTTGCAAGATACTACTCTTAGTTGGATGGAAGTGAGGCCAAATGAAACTATTGAAGTATCTTTTTCAGTGTGACTCAACCACACCATGATGTCAAAGAGTAAAAAGACTGCTGCTGGATCTTACCTCCCAGGCTTTGAGGAGTCTTTGCAAGAACATCCAAATTATTATTTGGTGATCAATGAGCTAAAGGAGATCAGTACTGAGATTAAAGTCTCTTCCACTAAAGGTTTAAGCAAAGAACTGTTTTGCAAAATTATGGAACAAGAATATGTATCTAGCTTAACATTGTAGTGTTTTTCCACTACTTATTTGTCAAGTGGTTTCAGGTCTTCTTTCTGCTATCTGCCACTCAAAAGTTACTTTGATATTTAAATAGATCTATTGAAATGCATAATTTTCTTGATCTATCATAGTAGAAATACATTTACTGTCATTTATTTTAGTATTGAAAACCGTATTGGGATTGGGAGCTGAGTCTTGGGAATAATTTGGCTTCTGTTAAGAAATTACAGAAAATGATCTGGTTTTATAATGACATGACAGTGTGAAGCTAAACTCTTTTATATTTTTAATAGTGAATATGGGAGGCATCAAACACATTTTATGTCCCCTACTAGTATTGTAGAAAATTTCTCCTTTCAATCTGTCAATTTTTGATTTGTGTAATTTTGGTTCTGTTGTTAGGTGTATATATATTTATAATTCTTATATCTTATGGATGGGCTGATTCTTTTATCCATATTATCAATACATAACATCCTTCTCTGTCTCTTTTAACAATTTTTAACTTAATTTTGTCTCATCTGTGCAGCTGCCACAGCCTTGTTTAATGATTCTTTCCTTTGATTACTTTTTTATCTATCCTTTCTCTTTATTTCTATTTCTTACCTTGGAATTAAAATGAGTATCATGTAGACAGCACATAATTGTATTAATTTTTTAAACCTATGCAAGCCTCTGGGCTGATCCCTCAGGTAGTTATCAGACAGATGAAGACACACAACCAAATTATTAGAAAATAGGATGAATAATTCCCCTGGAACCATCAAGAAACCCCAGGAGTGACTTCCGGAGAAGATGGTGGCTTAGTAAGATGCACAGGTCTTAGTTCCTCCTCCAGAAAAGCAACTAAAGAAACAGAAACAATACGAAACAGCTCCTGGAGCCACGACAGAGACCAAAAAGACAGCGTACCCCATTCTGGAACGGCTGAATGGGCAGAGAGAATCCGCTGCGGTGAGATACCCGAGGGGCGCGTGTTTTCCCGGCTGGGGCGGCTGGCGACTGGGGTCCCCTCCACACACGTGGCTCCCCGGTCTGACTGGGAACGTTGGATAGCGGGGCCCTCCCGCCACGCTTGGTGTCTTGGACCAGCTGGGCAATTTGGACCGGCACTCCCCCAAGCCGTGGTGGCCGGCAACCCCCACCTCCACGCGCAGTTTCCCAGGCCGACTGCGAGATTTGGATTGGCAAGTTAAAGGAGCCACAGCATCTTTTACTGGTGGGTCCTGCAGACAGATGAGTGCAATGAGCCCCACCTACTGGACAGGAAAAGAAAAACAGAGCCCAGAGATTTCACAGAAAAATCTTTCAACCAGCCGGGTCCCACACCCAGGGAAATCTGATCAAATGCTCAGACACCAGCAGAAAATAATGGATGACACTTGGAAAATTGAAGATATGGCCCAGTCAAAGGAACAAACCAATAGTTCAAATGAGATACAGGAGCTGAGACAACTAATGCTGAATATACGAACAGAAATGGAAAAACTCTTCAAAAACCAAATCAATAAATTGAGGGAGGACATGAAGAAGACATGGGCTGAACAAAAAGAAGAAATAGAAAATCTGAAAAAACAAATCACAGAACTTATGGGAGTGAAGAACAAAGAAGAAAAAATGGAAAAAACAATGGATACCTACAATGGTAGATCTAAAGAGACAGAAGCTACAATTAGTGAACTGGAGGATGGAACATCTGAATTCCAAAAAGAAACAGAAACTATAGGGAAAAGAATGGAAAAACTTGAGCAGGGGATCAGGGAACTGAATGACAATATGAAGCGCACAAATATACATGTTGTGGGTGTCCCAGAAGGAGAAGAGAAGGGAAAAGGAGGAGAAAAACTAATGGAAGAAATTATCACTGAAAATTTCCCAACTCTTATGAAAGACCTAAATTTACAGATCCAAGAAGTGCAGCACACCCGAAAGAGAATAGACCCAAATAGGCGTTCTCCAAGACACTTACTAGTTAGAATGTCAGAGGTCAAAGAGAAAGAGAAGATCTTGAAAGCAGCAAGAGAAAAACAATCTGTCACATACAAGGGAAACCCAATAAGACTATGTGTAGATTTCTCAGCAGAAACCATGGAAGCTAGAAGACAGTGGGATGATATATTTAAATTACTAAAAGAGAAAAACTGCCAACCAAGACTTCTATATCCAGCAAAATTGTCCTTCAAAAATGAAGGAGAAATTAAAACATTTATAGACAAAAAGTCACTGAGAGAATTTGTGACCAAGAGACCAGCTCTGCAAGAAATACTAAAGGGAGCACTAGAGTCAGATACGAAAAGACAGAAGAGAGAGGTATGGAGTAAAGTGTAGAAAGAAGGAAAGTCAGATATGATATATATAATACAAAAGCCAAAATGGTAGAGGAAAATATTATCCAAACAGTAATAACACTAAATGTTAATGGACTGAATTTCCCAATCAAAAGACATAGAATGGCAGAATGGATTACGACCCAGCAATACCACTGCTAGGTATCTACTCAAAGGACTTAAGGGCAAAGACACAGATGGACATTTGCACACCAGTGTTTATAGCAGCATTATCTACAATTGCAAAGAGATGGAAACAGCCAAAATGTCCATCAACAGACGAGTGGCTAAACAAACTGTGGCGTATACCTACGATGGAATATTATGCAGCTTTAAGACAGACTAAACTTATGAAGCATGTAATAACATGGATGGACCTAGAGAACATTAGGCTGAGTGAGTCTAGCCCAAAACTAAAGGACAAATACTGTATGGTCCCACTGATGTGAACTGGCATTCGAGAATCAGCTTGGAATATATCATTGGTAACGGAGACCAGCAGGAGTTAGAAACAGGGTAAGATAATGGGTAATTGGAGCTGAAGGGATACAGACTGTGCAGCAGGACTAGATACAAAAACTCAAAAATGGACAGCACAATAATACCTAAGTGTAATGTAACTATGTTGGAACACTGAATGAAGCTGCACCTGAAATATGGTTTTTTGTTTGTTTGTTTGTTTGTTTGTATCTTTTGTTTTTGTTTTTTTCTTTTTCCATATATATATATATTTTTATTAGTATTATTATTTTAATTCTTTTCTCTATATTAACATCCTATATCTTTTTCTGCTCTTTTGCTAGTTCTTTTCCTAAATCGATGCAAATGTACTAAGAAATGATGATCATACATCTATGTGATGATACTAAGAATTACTGAGTGCATGTGTAGAATGGGATGATTTCTAAATGTTGTGTTAATTTCTTTTCTTTTTTTTGATTAATAAAAAAAATTAAAAAAAAAACCATAACAGAGGCACACACACACACACACAAAAAAAGAAACCCCAGGAGTGTGGGCCAACATTGTTTTGGCATTCTTGGAGCTGAAAAATCAGGGATGGTAGGCCAATAATTTGAAATGCCACAACTTTATTTGACCAAAGTGTAATAGTTTCTTACTTTATTAATCATTTACATGGACACTGGATGTATTTTATTAGATTCCAGAGATCCCAAAAACTTGATTTGGACAGTTTTAGCATTTAATCTCCTTCTTTAGTGGAAGGTAGGGGTTTTGGAGTTCCCTACTCTGCCATTTTTATTAATTTTTATCTGTGAAAGGCATTTCTTAATAATATCTCTGTCTCACAACATTGCCATTTAAATTGGAATTCAGTCATCAGTTCAACTTATTAGAAGGGGTCTTGTTTTTATTTGATGGAAAATAAATTAAAGATAGAAAGATAACAATTGTATCAATAACACATAGATTGTATGAAGGAGTCTGAGCGATATGATCTTGACCATATCTGTATAGCATGCTTCTTTTGTCTGTGCCATGCAGATTAAAACAAAGCAAACTGGTAGTTTAATGTTTGTAAATGGGATGTATACTTTTGTTTCTCTTAGTTGAACTTTCCCTACACTAGGTTATTTGATACATTTAATATCTATCCAGCTTCCAGAGGAATCTAAGGTTTGATCATTGCTCTTTATCTGCATTGTGATTTTCATATTAAGAGTCACATGATAATTTTAGATAAAAAAGCCAATTATCATGTTTTTAAATAATTATACATCTACCTTAATACAAGAGAAAATAAATATGGTCACACTTTAAATCTTTGTCTTTATGGGTAAGTAGAAATAATTAAGTATTGTTTGTCAATTCACCCTTCTTAGAAAACATTAATAATGGTTGCCACATGTAAGTGGTACTCATCTATGGAAAAATCATCAAAGTGTGGTTTTGTTCATTAATGATGACTAAATGAAGATTTAAAGGAAATTAAATTAGTTCTGCTTATTTAGGGTTGATTGAAGGAGATGATGTATGTTTGCTAAATTCTTATCTTTCATAGTAGATATTCAAAATTTCACATATGAAATGATGAACATATAAATAATTGAAGAAATTATTTAGAAACGATGATATAATCATGAGAAAAAGTAATGGTAGAAACTATTAATATTACCTGCTTTTTCTATCCACATTTGCTTGGTGAATGCACAATTTGGAGAATGGCTATGAGGGTGCTAGCAGGTAGCCTAGGGGAAGAGTTTATTTTCATTACAGTATAGTCTTTACACTTAATTGTTAACCCCCTTGTATGTTTTCCCTTGTTGAGAAAGTTTTTCAAAAGGCTATCATGATTTCCTCTTTACTTCTACTTTAGCTTCTAGTGTTTTGTCTTCTCCATGTCTAATTGGATGATAGAACAGAAAGATCCTTTAACTTGTAGTTACCTTAAAAGAAGAAAAAATAATTTGTCATGGTTTTCTTGTTCATGTTTCCTCCAGCCATTTTTAAGGACATCTCTTGTTTTAACCTGCTTCATCTATATATGTGTCTGAGGGTGTAGAGTATCTATGTGTAGAGACAGAGAGAGAGGGAGACTAGAGGGGTACTAATATGCTGAAGCCTTGAAAAGTAATTCATAAACATTGTTAAATTTCACTCCTTTAATATTTCAGCATTAGTTTCATAGATCAAAGCATTCTTTTGATAAAATATCATATAATTTTCATAGCTAAGAAGAAACAGACACAAAAGTTACTGCCTAAATTAGAAATGCCAAATTTATTGCCTCAATTAAAATGGTCACATTTGTCCTAACGATGCATTTTGTGTATATTATCACTCAACTTTCTTGTTTCTCCTTTCTTTCTTTCTTTTCCCTCTTCCTCCCCCCTCTTTCTTCTGTTCTCTCTCTCTCTCTCTCTCTTGCATTTCCTCTTTCTGCCAAAATTCAATTAAGAAATCCATTTAGGCTTTCTTAAGGAGATTTCCATAATATTAATTATGTTAATGATAAAAATCTCTTTGGATGTTATCAACTTTTTGCAGAAGACTGGATAGATTATTTTATTAATGTCTGGACTTTTTTCTAGTGACATTTATGTTGTTCTTCTATTCACTGTGTTAGCTACAAACTGGGAAGAAAGTCTGAATTGTGATCATATTTAGAATTAAAAATTTTCATTAATATTTCATAGTGCTGATGTATAGTCCAGAATTTATATCCTTAGAAAGCACAAGATACTAGATTTTATTATTTTGACTAATAAACTAATAAATGGTTAAGGTTTTAATGCTAAGATCTGTTTAATGGTATGATTTTTCATTTTGTTACTAACCATATGTTAGAATAAACTCTGGGGCAGTATGAATATCATCTTCTAAACCTTTGTCCCCAAAGTGACAGTAAAATTACTGAGTAAAGCTGAAAACATCTTGATCATTCTCATAATGCACACCATTCAAATATTTTATTCTCTGCAATGATGTTGACAATTTACAAAAAAAGTTATTTTTTGGCCATAAAAATGAGGACAAAAAGGCTTTTTTTGTAAACAGTTTGAAGTTGTATTCCTGCAATAATTTTGGGCAAATTATATAAATATTTTATTTTTAGTCATATTTACCAAAGTCTATTGATTGTTTTATAATTATTTCCAGTATAGATCCCTGCTGAGTGGCCTGGATGGACAAAAGCAATCTCACCATTCTGAATGAATTCATTCTGATGAATGAAGGAAATAAAGATAGAGCTCACAGATCACCCTGAGCTGCAGACTCCACTATTTGGGTTCCTCCTCATGGTTTACATGGTCTCCGCATTGGGTAACCTGGGCTTATCCTCACCATGATAGACTCCAGGCTACACACATCCATGTATGTTTTTCTCAGACATCTGGCCTCCACTGATCTTGGTTATTCAACAGCTGTGGGGCCCAAAATGCTATTTAATATTCTTGCAGATCAACATACAATCTCATTTAATGTGTGTGTTATCCAACGTACTTTCTTCAGTATTTTTATTTCTAATGAAATTTTCATTTTGTCAGCAATGGCCTATGGCTGCTTTGTGACCATCTGCAACCTTCTGCTTTATGCAGCCATCATGTCAGAAAGAGCATGCCACCTGCTGGTGGTGATAACTTATGTCTATAGTGTTTTTGTGTCTTTGCTGTTCATCATAAAAATTTTCTTTTCTTCATTTTGTGGCTACCATGTCATCAGTCATTTCTATTGTGATAGTCTGCCCTTGATATCTCTGCTCTGCTCAGACACACATGGAATTAAATTGATAATACTGGTCTTTGCAGCTTTTAATCTGGTGTCATCTCTTCTGATAGTTCTCATGTCCTACGTGCTGATCCTCATGGCCATCCTCAGGATGAACTCTGCAGAGGGCAGGCACAAGGCCTTCTCCATGTGTGGATCTCACCTGACAATGGTGGCTGTCTTCTTTGGAACTTTCTTCTTTATATATGTGCAGCTCAAATCCAATAATTCCCTTGATACTGATGGAATGGCCTCTGTATTTTATACCTTGGTGGCATCCATGCTGAATCCCATGATCTACAGTTTGAGGAACAAAGAGGTGAAAAAGGCCCTAAAGAGAATGTGGAAAATGTGTACAAATTTTGTATTTAAAATTCACAACAGGATGCAATAACAATAAATTGTTATAGTATTTTTAAACTAAATCTGGCATTTCTTTAGCCTTATATTATTTGCCTCCATAATATTAAGAATGAATCTACCAGTAAGAGGTACAGAAATATAGAAATATGTCCTTGCTTTCAAACCAAAATCCACCACTGAGGTATTAACTTCTGTTCATTTTCAAGATATGAGATTATATTTACGTCAAATCTTGATTAGATTAATTCTTACATTTTCTCACATAGAGTCTGTTTTCATGTCTCTTCTAACACAAATGACCTTAATAGAATGAGGGGTTCTGTACAGAGTGAGGATTATTTAATCTGACATTACTACTATTTAGTCTGAAGTTACTACCATAGAAAAAGATGCAAAGTAATTTCTGATAAAATTTAAGAAAAATGATACATTCTAAGCAGTAAATATTGTTAAAGAAACAATCAGAATCTTATATTTATTGGCCTTACATTCCCTTTAAAAGATGCAAAAAGTAGGCAGAATAAGAAATGGATTATATAGCATGATATAATAATTTACATGAAAATGAAACAGTAATACTTAGAATGGGGGATAATTTTTTAATTAAGGTAGTCAACAGAGCTCTGTGAAAAGATGACATTTAATCAAAAAGATGAGGAATTTAATGAGCTGGCCACCTAGATATTCCTTGAGAGAAACACACCAGTGCAAGAGCTCTCCAGTGGTGCTAAAATTGTTATATTGATGAGGAAGTGAATGAAAGATCTCTGGAGCTGAGGACATGATGGGTAAATAAGGGGATGATACTAGATTTAATTGCAAAACCTTGCTATGTAGGATTGCAGGACACTGTAAAATTTGTTATTTAATCTGATTGAAAAAGTGTAACATTTGAGGGATTTTGAGCTAAGGAGAGATGCAACGTGTCTCCAGGCCTGCTATGGCTGCTGTGGAAATAATAGGTTATATGGAACTAAGATTAGAAAAGGAAAATCTGAGTGGCATTTATTATATTTTGAGGAGACTATGGATGCTCAGACTATAATGGAAGCAGTCATGTCATTAGAAATTATCATGCTATTGACATATTTTTAAGAAAATATCAATAGTTCTTGTTCATATAATATCAAATTTGAGGTTATTAAAAATAGACTAAAGAATAGAAAATAATGGAAAAACCAAATTTAGTTCTCTCTTCAAGGTATATAGAATAATCACTGCTACTTCCAAAAATTAGAAACATTAGAAACCCTATTTAATTTTCCACCAGAAAGAAGAATAAGATAAGTAAACCTAAATATATGAAAAATCAATGTTCATGTCATGCCACTGATCTCAGGAACTGAAGGGACATTTCTAATATTTATGAAAAAAGAAAGAGATAAGACTTATGGTTGAAGAAACTTTCTGGCTTAAGATATTTACCAGAGCATATTGCAAAAAATGAAACACAATCAGGGCCAAACAGAATCCTGAGATGAATTATAAACTATAGAAGATAAATGAAGTAGATATAGCAACAAAAACTATACAAAATGAAACACAGAGAGGATAAAGAATCAATATAATGAAAAAAAGCAAGAATGAGCTTTAAGGCACCTTCCATAAGCCACATGGATATGGACATGGAGTTCCTAAATGAAGAGGGTATACATTATTTAAAGAATTAATGGCTGAATTCCTTAATGCTCAAAAACACACAAGATTAACAAACTCCAGAAACATAAAGTATATAGAAAACCTACCTTAATGCATGCCTTAGTTAAATTTTACAAATCTACTGGGGAAAAAAAAACCCTATAAGCATTAGAAAAGAAAAAAGATCCTTTGTATGAACATGAACAAATATAATCATGGCATAAAATTTCTCATCAGAGGCAAATCAATTATGAAGAATGTGGATCAACATCACTAAAAAGATAATGTTTCAAAATGGGATGCAAATAATAACATTTCAGATGCACAAATGCCAAAGATATTCATCACTTACAGACCAGCAATGTAAGAAATGTCATGAAGATTTCACTAGTCATATATATATATAGATAGATTGATATCAGGTAGAGATGCAGAATTAAACAAATGAATGAAGAGCATCAGAAATGATAACTAAACATATGGTCTTTTAATTCTTTATATCTCTTTTAAAGATAATCACTTGCTTAATAACAACAAAAATATAGCAAAAATTGCATGTGAAGCAGTATAATAACCACTGAATGTGGACTGTGACAAGTAAAAGATCTATACCATCTGTATCATTAAACCCTAAAGCAAACACTGAAATAAAATTACAAAAAAAAGTTTGTAAAGCCACGATTCATGGATATCATGGATCCATAAAACAAATGATCAGCTAATCAAAAAGGAAACAGTAAAAAGAGGAAAAGGGAACAAAAAATTCCATAGGGTAAATGGAAAACAAATTGCAAGATGATGGACTTCAACATAATATTATCAATGATGCTAAATATAAATGGTCCATAAAGACAGAAAGAGGAAAGATTATCCAATTAGATTATAAAATGTAACATCTAACTGTATGTTGCCTATGAGATATAATCTAAATTAAGGGAAGACCAGAAATAGGTTTTTAAAAAGTGGAGATTCTCTCCCATGCCACAGTCAACAGAGAGCTGGAGTGGCTATAATAATGTCAGACTATGTTGATTGCAGAGAATATTATTATACAGGATAAAAAGGATATTTCATAATAATAAAGTGGTAAATTAATGAAGAAGACATAGTAATAATAATTTTATATGCTTCTAATAATAGAGCTTCAAAAAAAGAGATGAAACCTGGTAGAACTGCAAAGATAAATCAATATCCAAAATTACAAACAGAAATTTCCATACCCTTCTATTGATAATAGAAAGAAGACAGTTAGCAGCACAGAAAGCTTTTAGTAGAGTTGGTCAGTGTTACTTAACCAACCCGACCTAACTGACATGTATAGAACACTGTACTCAACCACAGCAGAATACATATTCTTTTTGAAAGTGCACATGGTAGATGTACTAAGGTAGCTCAAATTCTGTATGTAATCCCAAAATCATATGCACCTCTCAAAAGAAGGTTTGAGTCTGTGAGGCAAAAACAGAACTGCAAGGAGAAATTGATAAATCTACTATTACAATTGGAAACTTAGCCTCCCTTAATCAATTACTGACCAATCCAATAGGTAGAGAATCAGTAAGGATATAGCTGAATTTAACAGAAAAATTAAGCATTTCTGAATGTAGTTTATATTAACATGTTTCATCCAAATCAAGCAGATTGAATACACTTCTGACCTTATATTGATAGGGGCATATTCATTCAGGAATATATTACATCTTCTGGGAGAACTTTTCCTGTTACCATTATATAAGTCCTCACTTTATCCTTCATAGTTTTCTTGTTTTGAAATCTGCTTTGTCTAAAATTGATATAACTACTCCAGCTCTTTTGATTAGTGTTAGTATGACATCATTTGGCATCCTTTTACCTTTATTTTCTTCATTTTTTTATTAGAGAAATTGTGGGCAGAATAATCTCTCCACAGGCCCTAGCTATATTGCACAGCTACACAAACTATGTATTTCAGCCTATAAGGTCTTGTTCATGTATTTGAAAATCTGACATAATGGAACATAATTATATTGAAGAAGTACAACTAAAAATGTCTTCAAAGATCATTATGAGTTGCATAATAGTGATTTGGCATTCACCAACAAATTTTATATCATTCACTGATATCCATATATGGTGGAAATAGTGAAATATTTATGAGAGCTCAAGGCTTTGTTAGCACTTTTAAATGCAAGGAGTCTGGGTGTTTGTACTTATTGTTTTATAATTTTTAAATAATATGTGTAGAAAACTCTGGTGATGCAATCTCCCCCAAAGATTCCCAGACCTGATATATTTTTAGAATCATTGAAAATTCTACCTTCCTTTCTACTTTTCTTCCTCATTTTTTTGTATGCTATGTGGCAGGTTCACATTTCATTCTCTTTCTGTGTAACTATCCTGTTATTGCAAAACCATTTGTTGAATTTTTGTTTGTTTTTTCTTTCTTTTGTTTCCTTGTTTGTTTGTTTGTTTTTGGGAAGCGCATGGGCCAGGAATCAAACTGGGGTCTCCTGCATGGCAGGCTAGAATTCTACCACTGAACTACCCTTGTACCCTTTTCTCTCTCATTTTTAGCTTCTCTGCTTTAAATGGGAAAATGATTAACTTAATCTGACCCATGTGTTAATATTACTTATAAATATTTGCATATGAAATATCTAAAAGAGACAGAATTCAGATCAAGGGTGACTTTTAAAGTTGATTTTAAAGATATGTTGATGTTGCTCAGGATTTCTGCAACTCTATATATGAAATGGTGGGCCATAAATATCATTTATATCTTTTTTAAAGAGCAGGGTTAGGCTGACCATCTTGGGTGAGTTGCAGAGCCTCCTCATTTTGTATAATCCAGAAAAGTTTATAGAAAATATGGATGATCCCTTCCTTGAAAGTTGAAGTACTTTCCTTTCAAAGTACTTCCTTTGAAAGGAAATAAAGGCAGAACTAATTAGTAAAGTAAAGGCAGAGAAAATTTAAGCTTCAAATTAAAATTTATTAATTCAAAATGTTCAATGTACACTTGATGGAAGATGAAATAAAGATGTAAGAATAGCATTCAAATTTAAAATATAGCAAAAATACACTGTTACTTACAATGTTTTGCCCCTGTGCACTTTAAAAAATAAAAATAGTATACTCTGGCTGAGGTATGCCATGTTCCCTTTACCATATTTCTTATTAGTTTCTTTAAGTTAAACAAATGTACTTCCTAGAGTGATATCATATCTGGCTCTTGAGGCTTTCAAGATAGACCCCTGCCTTAGAAATTCATTTCACTTTGTTGGATAATGTATATTTTTGAGTTTTCTCACTAATCTTACATGACACATATACTTTAATAATTTTGTATGTCTTAAATTTTGATATATAATTGTAACTAGAAAATTGAACTCCAGAGATATTACTGATTAATCAAAGTTAGTGATGAAATATTTGCTAATAATTTTTTCAAGATGAAAAAATATAGATACAGGACTTATTTGTATTCAAAACAGCAAAAATCAGAAGTGTTATGTACAAGGCTGAAGTTTTGGATACATACTTTTAAAGGGAATTGAGTGCACTAGAGCAGACACATTGGAGTCTCCTATAAATGAGCTAAATTCTTACTTACTCATTATAGAAAAACAATGTACATTGTTTAAAACTCATAAAGATAATGGAATGATAATATGATTTTAAAATATCAAACACACAGTGGAATAAGAGTGTTATTTTTTAAATCTTTTAAATTTTTTTTTGGCATGGGCAAGCTCCGGAAATCGAACCCAGTTATCCAGCATGACAGGTGAGAATTTTGTCATTGAGCCACCAAAACACTGCCCAAGAGTGCTTTGTAAATGTGGGGCTAAGAATGAGAGGAAGTAAATCAAAGTCTGCCAAATGAATAATCAATGGCTTTCTCTGAATATTCTGATTGAAGTGTAATGAAAATGATCAAAGGGTTCCTATTATTTATTATCATTAAAAATATATTGTGTTTTAACCAATTATATGTATTTTTACAACTAAAAAATTCAGAAAAATAACAGGATTTCCACAGTAGTCCTCAGTTACCAAATGTGCTCTTGCTGACAGAACCATGAAGGAATAGTATATATCCTGGGATCTATATTATATGTGTGACTAGTATCTGACACATATAAAATATTGAAGTACATTGTCATAGCTTCTACATGTGGTTCTGCTTTTGATGATAAGTGAGTCTTACTTTAAATTACTTTATCTAAAATTTTTAATGTGTTTATCTGTCACATGATTTGTGTACTAAAATTTTACCAGGTGACACCTCCTGAAATCCAATATTCTTCTATTATATTGTCAGGTTTTATAATGGCCTAGATAGACAGCCGAATCTAACAGTGAATGAATTTCTTCTGACATGGATCCCTGATTTCTCTGAACTGGAGGCTCCATCCTTTAGACTGTGCCTCATCATCTACCTGATCTCCACGGTGGGCAACTTGGGCTTGCTCATCCTCACCAAGATGGACTCCAGACTGCAAACACCCATATACTTTTTCTTCAGAAACTTGACTTTTATTGATCTTGGTTCTTCTACAGCTGTGGGACCTAAAATGTTGGTAAATTTTATAGTGAATCAAAATACAATCTCCTATACTCATTGTTATACACAGCTAGCTTTCTTCATCATGCTCATCATTAGTGAGCTTTTTATTCTTTCAGCAATGACCTATGACTGCTATGTGGCCATCTCTAACCTTTTGCTCTATGCAGTTATGATGTCTCAAAAAGTATGCTGGGTACTGGTGGCAATCCCCTAACTCTACAGTGCCTTTCTATCTCTGCTAACCACTGTAAAGATTTTTATTTCCACCTTCTGTGGCTACCACATCATTAGTCACTTCTACCATGACAGTCTTCCAGTGTTATTTTTTCTGTGTTGAAGCATACATGCCTTTGAGTTGATAATATTGATATTTTCAGCATTTAATCTGGTCTATTCTTATTGTTCTCTTTTCCTACAGGCTGATCCTTATAGCCATCCTCAGGATGACAACTGCAGAGGGCAGGAAAAGGCCCTCTCCACATATGGATCTCATTTGACAGAGGTAGTTGTTCTATATGGGACTTTATTTTTTATGTATCTGCAGCCCAAGTCCAATCACTCCTTCCAAACTGATAAAATGGCCTCTGCATTTTATACCATGGTAATAACCATGTTGAATCTCATGATTTATATCTTGAGGAATAAAGCAGTAAAAGCCACCCTACACAGGATCTGGAAATATCTGTGAAACTTCCAATTTAAAATCAATGAAGACTATATATACAATAAATTAGGTCAATTGCAACAAGTATATATGATCTGAATTTAGAAATTACTAATGTGCAGATGTACAGAAAAAGTCAGCAATAAATATGTGTTAATGTTTGTCCTATGTCCCATCACAAAAGTGTATTTTGGAAACAGATAAATTTTTTTCTAGGTTTTAACAGTCTGAAAATGGGGGAATTTTAAATCAGGATAGACCATATCTAAAAAGGATTTAGATCAGATTTGAGGCATACAGTTGTTGTTGAACTTGATCAAGGTCAGTGCATATTTTGCATGTGGTAAGGACATGTTTTGTTTTGTTCCAAATGGCAGAATGCTATGAATATAATTGTGTCCTCAAAAAGGTAAGTCCAAGCCTTACCTCTGTCCAGTGAATATGATCCTTTTTGGAAACAGTGTTTTTGAAGATGTGACCAGCTAAAATGAGGCCAAATACATTACAGAGGATCTAATCTAATATGACTACTATTTTTATAAACAGAAGAAATTTGGATGCTATAAGGGGACAGAGATGGCTATATGATGAAGGCAGAGATAGAACAATGCTACAAGTGAAAGAACATCATAAGCTGCTGCCAGAACGTGATGCATTTCAGAGAAGCATGGTCCTGTCAGCACTTTGATTCAGATTCTCTGCCTCCAAAACTGTAGGGAAATAAAGTTCCTTTATTAAGCAAACTAATCTATGATACTTTTTTATAGTAACCCTGGAAAATTAAGGCTTTTATACAATGGATTTTATACCACAATTGATGAAGAAGAAGGTTTGATTCCACAGACATAATATTAAATGAAAGAAACAATATACCCCCAAATGAACTTACACTGGAATATACTATTTTAAAACATTAATGAGCTATGCTATTAAAATCTGGATGGTTTGAAAAAGTCACATATATATTTATTAATGTATAATACAGGTAAAAGATTATGGCATATGTACATGAATTCAAGGTTGATTTTATATGTGAAAAATCAAGGGAATTAAAATTGTGATCTCAAATTAAAATGGCCCTATTATAAAACTCAGCATCAGTTATAATAAAGTTACTTGGAGAATAGAATAAAAAATATCAATTTAATAAATGCTATCCATGACCTTCTTACATGAAATAGCTAAAGTAATGGTGAAATATTAAATACGTTCTTACTGACATTGGCCCCCTAAGAAGGTTGATTAGGCTATAAAGGGGAGAATCAGCACAGTTCTAATTGGCAAATCCTGAGAGCTGTATTTTCTTGATATTGTTCTCTTAACTTCTTCCATATGAGGAATCTCTGTCATAATGCTAACTGAATATAAGCTAAGACACAGATTTCAATGATTATATACATTAAGGAGTAGAGATTTTGCAAAAATAGGTTGGAAAAATCACTAAGGAGATATTCTAATACCCCCTTCAACAAATAAAAAAAAACTTCTAGGAAGCAGAGAATTTGAATTGTACAGTTAATAACATCAAAATATTCATATGTCCAGATTTCAAAATAAATCACCAAACATTCAGAGAAAGAAGATTGTCCATTTCAAAGGGAAAAATAGAGTTACAGAAAACATCCCTGATGAATCTCAGACATTTTGCTTATTACACAAAAACTTAAAACAAGCATCTTAAAAATGCCCAGAAGTGAAAGAAAACATGGACGAAGAACAACAAGAATCAGGAAAATAATATATGATCAAAATGATGGGACATATTAATGATCACAGCAGTATTGAGCCCCCATAATTATCATGCATTGCTGGTGTGAGTATACATTGGTATAATCACTTTGGAAAACTATTCAGCACTATTCCCTAAGGCAGAATATGAGTACCTAAGGCTGAGCAATTTCAGGCCAATGAAATATATATATATAAATACATTTATATACTACTAATAATATGCACTAGAATATGAATAGAAATACTGTGCTACTTTGAAAGTGTTGTGTACCCCAGAAAAGCCATGTCCTTTAATGCTGATTCGATATTGGTGGGTGGGATCATTTTGATTAAGTTGTTTCCACAGAGAAGTTACTCACCCAACTGTGGGTGGGACCTTTTGATTAGGTACTTTCCATGGAAATGTGTCTCCACCCATTCAAGTTGGGTCACTTTCTGGAGTTCTTTGTGAGGGAACCATTTTGGAAAAATCTTCAGAGCTGACAAAGTGACATTTGGAGGTGCAGAAAGATAATGTTCCTGGGGAAGTTGTATGAAACCAGAAGCCAAAGAATGAGCAGACACCAGACATATGCCCAGCTCAGCCTTTCCTTAGTAAGGTGCCTTTCTTTGGATGCCTTAGTAAGAAATTTTTATGGCCTTAGCACTGTAAACTTGTAACTTAATAAATCTCCATTTTAAAAGCCAACCCATCTGGCATATTGCATTCTGGCATCATTAGCAAACTAAAATATTACCATTCATAAAACCATGTGGGACTCCTCAGTGTTCATGACAATGTTCTTTATTTTTATGGTGTTGTTGTTGTTGAATTGGATTCCAGTTATATATGTGTGCCAAATTTATAAAAATTTTATTTGGGATATATGTATTTGTTTATATGTATATTGTATTTCAATACATTAAAAATATAACATATAAAGAAGAAAAATGCCTAAGCATGGACACATTATTTTCCCTATATGGATTTTTTAAACAATATAATAGGCAGTGTTTAAACACCTCTCCATTTTAGCTTCAGCAATAAAGCCAGGAAAAAGCCACTCTAAAAAGGGTTTTTATTAAGTTATAAGACAGATTCAAAAGCCTGTCCTACAAGTGTAATGTTTAAACTCTAAATCTCTCCTGGCAGCAGAGGAGACTTAAACAAGAGGAACTGTGGAAAGTTATGAAAAATAAATTTCCTTTCATTGAAATATAAAGGTATCATTTGTAATTAGTAGGTATTCCATTGTCTTGCTTTGAAGACTTCAAATGATTTAGGCAAAAGTAATGAATTCAGTGCCTTCTAAGGGAGAGTCTCAAAGGAAGAGAGAAATCCATCATTTCTTCTTATTGGGTTATAAGTTGCATTCAGGGAACAAAGATATATTTCTCCTTAACATAAGTAAACCTCCCCTCCATTTTATAGGACTGTGGTGTTTGAAACTGCATGTATCTCAGTAAAAGATGTTCTTAAATCTAATTCATTACTTCGGTGTCAACTCATTGTAAGTGGGATCTTTTGATGAAATTACTTCAGTTAAGAAGTTGCAGCCAATCTCAATCAGAATGGATTGTAATCCTGTCCTGGAGTCCTTTATCAGGGGAGTGAAATTGAGACAGAGAGAAAGCCATAAGAGGCAAGAAGTTGAATCTAGAAGTGAAAGGAGGAGCCATGTGACAGATGTCAAGAATTGTCAACAGCCAGCCCCAGAACACAAGTCTTTGGGAAGAAAGCATCATCTCAATGCTGCCATGATGTGGCCTTTATCCCAGCCTCAAATCATGAGCAAATATATTTCCATTGTTTAACCTGACCCAAAACTTGGTTGTTTGAGCAGCTTAAGAAAGTAAAACTGGGACAATTACTCAAGTTTCCAGTGGTCTTTCATGGCCCCATTTTCCATTTAACCTGTATACTATAGTACCTAATCTACATGGTTTGGTAATATATGTACATTATCTGCCATGATAATTTCATTTTCTAGACCAGTGAGGTATTTAACAACCTCTAGCATGGCCTGTGAGGAAAACTATTTCTACATCCACTTTGCTAGTTAATTGATATTATTTGGATAGAACAAACATGCATCCTCTGAGGAGGGAAAATTCCACACCCATTTTCCTAAGATTTTCAAAATGATCTTCTTTCATTTTGACCCACAACCAGGATATCAAGTATGATATTGTCATTTGTAACTAATCAGTTTTGTTTCAGAATTAACCTCAAGATTTCCATAGCATATCCCATTTACCTTTAAATTAAAAGAATGTTATTGGGGAGTGAAAGAATAGTTCAGTGGTAGAATTCCTACCTGTCATTTGGGAGACCCAGGTCTGATTTCTGGCCTATACACATCTCAATAAAACAATCAAGCGAGCAAACAAAAAATAAATAAAGACAAATTCAACAATCGGTGCTGCAATAATGGGATACTCACATGGAAAATGAATGAAATCTTACCCCTGTCACACAGCATACAAAGAAAAAGTAGTGTTATCACTATTTTCTACAATCCTTGCATTTACTCTGTTTTGAATATGCACTGGGCAGTTCATATATTTCCAAATTTATGAGTATAGTTCAAATGATCAATGTCATTTGCAAGGTACTACTTTTAGTTGGAGGTGAGGCCAAATGAAAATATTAAATTGTCTGTTTCAGTACAGTGTGATTCAATATGCAACAATGTCTAAGAGTAAAAAGACTGCCCCTGAATCTTACCTCCAAGTCTTTGGGGAGTCTTTGAAAGATCAACTGAATTCTCATTTGAATGACTAAACACATCTAAAGGAGATCAGAACTAAGAGTAAAATCTCTACAACTAAAGATTTAAGCAAAGAACTGATTTTGCAAAATTATGGAGCAGGAACATATACATAGCTTAAAATTGTAGTGCTTTCTACTACTTATTTATTTAGTGGTTTTGGGTATTCTTTCAAAAATGACTTTGTTATTTAAATAAATATATTAGAATGCATATGTTTTCTTGATCTCTCATAGTAGAAATATATTTATTGCCATTTATTTTAGTGTCAAAATTTGTATTGGGATTGGGAGTCAGCACTGGACAATGAATTAACTTTTCTAATTTCCTCTGATGACCTGAACTTATAGTGATAATGACTACAAAGCTATTCCCTGTTATATATTCAATTGTGAACTAAATATATTTACCATTCTCATTGTTATCATGTGTATCATTGTGGATCTCTTTGAGTTGATCCTACTTGGAGTCCATTGATATTCTTTAGATGTGTAGCTTCATATCTTTCATCATATTTGTGTTCAGCCATTATCTCTTCAAATATGCTGTTTGCCCCATCTCTCTTTCTTCTCTTTCTTGAACTCTCATTATGCTTATGTTGTTATGTTTGATGGTGTCCCACAGGTCCTTTGATGCTGTTTGTTTTTCTTTCTACTCCTCAGAGTGTAAAATATCCTATGACCTACAGTGAAGTTCAGTGGTTCTTTTCCCAATCAAATCTACTGTTGATATACAGTAATGATATTTTTGTTTCAGCAATACTATGTTATTTCTAAAAATTTTCATAAATTTTTCTTGAAAACTTGGTGTTTTTTTATTTAAATATTAAAAAAATGATAACTCTTGAAATCAGATTCTCCATCCTCCTCATGGTTGTTTGACTTAGTAGCTTGTTTCAGAATTATATTTATGATAAAAGTATTGTCACAAATATTTCATGGTGCTATTACATAATACATGCTTTATGTCAGTAAGAGGCACAAATGTTAGGTTTTTATTTTTATTCATGCTAATTAATTCATTGGTTAAAGTTGTAATGCTAAGATCTTTTCAGGGGTACACTTTTCATTTTGTGAATAACAATATTTAGGACAAAACTTCCACACATTAAGATGATATTAATATAATCTTCTAATCAATTTCCACCATGTGATTATAAAATTACTGATTGAACCATACTATATCATTATCTTATTCATCATGCATGCCACTAATTTATTTTGGAATAGCTGTTTACTCTTTGTATTGATGCTGCCAATTTACAAGAGTTATATGGCCATTTAGATTAAAAGGAGAACTTTTGTAAATATGATGATAATATAGTTATGAATTGATTTTGCACAAATTTTTAAAATATTTTTCAGTCATATTACCTTAAAATTATTGATTGCTCTTATAACTATTTCCAATATAGGTACATGTTGAGTGGTCTGGATGGACAAAACCAATCTAACAATTCTGAATTAATTCATTCTAATGGGAACCAAAGATCACCCTGAGCTGCAGACTCCACTATTTGGGCACTTCCTTGTTATTTACATGGTCTCAGTGCTGGATAATCTGGACCTGATCATCCTAACCATGATAGACTCTAGGCTACAAATACCCATGTACTTTTCCCTCAGACATCTGTTCTTAACTAATCTTGTTCATTCAACAACTGTGGAACCCAAAATTCTATTTAATTTTCTTGCAGATCAGCATACAATCTCATTCAGTTGCATGCTACCAAAATCACTTCCTTCAGCATTTTTCTCACTGGTGAAATTTTTCTTTTATCAGCAATGCCCTATGTCCACTATGTGGCCATCTGCAAACCTTTGCTTTATGTAGTCATCATGCCACAAAGAGCATTTTACCTGCTGGTGGTGATCATTTATCTCTGCAGTGTATATGTGCCTTTGCTAACCATCATAAAAATTTTCTTATTTTCATTTTGTGGCAACAATGTCATCAGGCATTTCTAGTCTGGTGGTCTGCCTGTGATATTTCTGCTCTGATCAATCACACAATTCAATTAATCTGAAATTAAGCTGATAATACTGAACTTTGTAGCTTTCAGTTTGGTGTAATCTCTTCTGATAGTCCTCATGTCCCACTTGGTGATCTTCACAGCCTATCCTCAGTATGAACTCTGTTGAAGTCAGGTACAAAGCCTTCTCCACATAAGTATCTCACCTGACAGTGGTGGTGTATACTATGGAATTCTATTCTCTATGTATGTGCATCCAAAATACAGTCATTCCTTTGATGCTGGTAAAATGACCTCTGTATTTTACACCTTGTTGATACCCATATAATCCTATGATCTATGGTTGAGAAACAAAGAGATAAAAAAGACTCTAAATGTGGAAAATGTGTGCAAATTTTCTATTCAAAATTCTCAAGAGGATACAATAACAATAAATTATGTTATAGTCATTTTATACTATGTCTGATATTTCCTTAGTCTTGTACTCTTTGCCCCATAATATTGTTCAAGAATCTATCAATAAGATAGATTAACTACTAAAATGTGCAACTGATAATAAATACTATGAGTTTGTTTCTGGAATACAAATTTAGTTTAACCACTCCAACATCAATTAATGCCATTCTTTGTATTAACATGCTTAAAAAGAGATAAACATAAGACCATATCAATGGAGACAGAAAAGTCATTTGGAAATATCCAATATTCATTAATGATAAAATACTTCAGCAAACTAATATTAAGATGGAATTTCCTCAAGTTAAAAAGGGCATCTATGGAAAATCTACAGCTAACATCCTATGTGGTAATGAGAGATCTAGAGTTTTTTTCCAAATAAAACACCCACAGACACAATCACACACACTCACAAATGTATACATATTTGTGATATATATACATATATATGCATGTGTGTGTGTATATATACATATGCATATATATATATATATATATATATATATATATACACCCAAATACAATGTGTGATAAACAGATGAACAGATAGATAAATGGAGAAATAGATAGATAGATAGATAGATAGATAGATAGGCAGAAAGACGATTTATGAAGCAAAGATAAAAAATATGTTAAAACCTTTTGGCATTGCATTTCTAGATGATTATTGTACTATCCATAAGCTTTTTCTTTGTTGTATATATACATATTCATATAAAATATGCTGAAGCATTTGGAAGTCACATTTCTAAACATAGTCCCATAATTGTCCTTATGCCTATAGGTGGTTCAGGCTGAAGCAGTTAACATACTTCACAGGTAAAGGACATATATGTGTTGTATACAAATGTGTTTGGAAAGAAAAGAAGAAAAACAGAAGAGAGAGAGTTTATCATAGGAATTGGCTCATGTGACTGGGCATTGTGAAATCCACATTCCATAGGGTAGTTCACAATTTGAGAACTCTGATGAAGGTTCTGATGAATTTCTAAGGAAAAATTTGCTGGCAGCATTAAAGGTAGAAAGTTCATCTTTTGTCTATCTGTCTGTCTGTCTACCCATTTATCCATCTATCAATTTATCAATTATACATTAATCTATGAATACATATGCATGTGTGTTTGTGTGTATGTTACTTGTAGGATGTCAGTTTACTTTCAAGATACTTAATTAGGAAATTTGGAGTTATATTATTCATAATGGCTTTGTATACTAAAAATCTATCAAGTGATACTATGTGAAAGCTACTGGCTATACTGATTTCTCTCAGAATAGGTCACTGATAGACCTGGGTGGAAAAATATACTTTAACACTGTTGAATACATCTATTCTAACAGGGAACACAGATTACCTTGACCTACAGGCTCCATTAATTAAGTTATTTCTCATCAGCTACATGACCTCAGTAGTGGGCAACTGGGGCATGGCCATCCTCATCAAGAATGACTCCAGGCTACACACATCTGGCATCTCTTTCTCAGAAATCTGGTTTTGACTGTCCTTGGTATGTAATGGTGGAACTCAAAATGTTAGTGCATTTTGTTGTAGATGAAAATAATATCTCCTAATATTTTTGAACTTCACAGCTAGCTTTCTTTGTAGTATTCATCATTAGTGAACTTTCATTCTCTTGACAATTCCCTTGGCCACCATGACCAAGGACACCAGCTAAATATTCTCAAGCATGTGAGTATTCTTGAATTCACAAAAGAGAAAAAAGAGTCTCTAAAGAGAAAAAGTACAAATTATCAGTGATGTGATCATGCTGGATAGAGAACATACACTAAAGAACAGGCTACTGTGGTGTTAAAAAGGAATTCAGAAATGGAGCAGCTTAACAAATGGACATTATCATCCTTGAATATAACCATGCCAAGCTTAGCTGACCAGACTTTGTGGGTGGATCTTTTCCATCAGGTAATCCTGGGGCTCATGTTTCTTTTGTGGTATTGTTTTGCTGTCTCACAATATGTTGCCCTCTACTACAGGGCTGAAAGACTATGGAAAGTGCTTACTTATGTGGACACTTTTCAAGGATTAATTCAAATTTTTAATGGATTTAGGTCCATTAGGACTATTCAGGTCCCCCATTTCTTCTGGTGTGATCAAATTTAAGCTATTATACAATTCATGTATTATTATCAAATTTATCAATAAAAGCTTTTAAGTATTTTCTTGTTTCCTTTTGATCTTTGTGGGTAATATTGTGATATTCCCTAATTCATTTCTTATGTTGGTAATTTGATTTTTTTTCTCTTTTCAATGTTTGCTCTAGGGATTATCTGAATTAATAAAAGTACAACATTTACATAATTGTCCAGTACCTAATAAACCCATAGTGGTAATTATTGCTACTAATTTTTACCCATTCAGTGAGTTACTCTACATACAATAAATATTCTCTAAGTAAATGACATGCTCCAGATTCTATGTTTTTTTACTGGTGATACAATTGTGAGGGCAAACAGACACAATGTGTGCCTTTATGCAAGTGGCAGTGTCAGTATAGTGGAAGATCTACAAAGTAATCAAATATCATATCACACAACAAATATTAAATAACTGTATTAAATGACATGAGAGAGAGACCCCATCAGGGATTGGGGTGTCAAGTAATTCTTTCTTGAGGAAAAGATCATTGAGCTGTGATAAGTGAAGGCTTAGTAATGTGAGAGTTAAATAGATGATTATTCCATATTTATCTGAACAAATAGCAAATCAAGGGATACTACTTATCCCCCAAAATTGGTTTCTACTTTTAGGGAATAAAAATCTGGGGGACTAGTGGAATTTCATGCATCTTAACTTGACATCTACTTTTGTCGTTTTGTTGAATAAATGGTTATCCAGATGTTTTTAGGCATAAGTAAGTGTGTACTTATTCCTAACGGTCAACTCCTTTCTCATAAAATACTATTTTCCCTAATTTTAAAGAGCAACTAAACCAGTAAACCAAGGGACACTTTGACTGAAACTTTGCCTTAACAATTTTGAAACCCTGATTTGAACAAGTAGACAAAATGATACTGCAATGCAGCAAGAACTAGTTAATTTTATAAGCTAACTATTCAGGGACACTTTTGAGATAGCTTATTTCTTTTTCTAGAAAAATCACCTCAAAAGTTTATAGGAAAAAATTAATCATTTTATTTCATTATAAGACAAAATGTTTTCTACTTTATGGTCAGTGCTGTTTCTCAAAATTATTATTTTTTATCATTTAAACCTCTTTTATAGACTTTATATTTAGAAGCAGAATTTGGTTCACACAATATTTCACAGAAAGTACAGTGTTCCCATATGTTCTCTCTATCCCCTCAACACTCCCTCATATTATCATAAATCATTGTGGTACTTTTGTTACAATTGGTAAACCAGCATTGATAGATGCATCATTATAAACCAAAGTACATAATTTACATTGTGCTCACTCCTCATTTTGTGCAGTTTTATAGGTTTCTAAAAAATGCTAAATATCTTGTATCCACCATAACAATATCATATAGATTAGTTTCTGTGATCTTAAAGTTCCCTGTATGCCATCCTTTCTTCCCTCCCTATTACCTCTGAGTTCCTGAAAACCACTTATACTTTTTTTCTATCTATGGTTTTACACTTTAAATGTTATACAGTTGGAATAATGACATTTCTTACTTTTAAGACTGGATTCTTCCACTTAGCAATATGCATTTAAGGTTGCTTTATAACTTTTTGCATCTTGATAGTTAATTCCCTTTTATAGCTGAAAAAATAAATATTCCATTGTATCAATATATCACAGTCTACCTATTCATGTGTTGAAGGAGTTCTTGATTTCTGTCAAATATTTTTGGATTTTCCTGATATCTTTGTATTATTCTTTACTAGTTTGATTCCATTGTGGTCCAAATGTTTGCTTTGTAAGAATTCTATGCTTTTAACTTTGCTTGGGGGTGCTTTATGACCCAGGGTGTGGTTTATGGTGGTTAATGTTTCATGTGAGCTTAGGAAGTGTGTGTAGTCTGTTTCTTTTAGATGAAGTGATGTGTAAGTATCAAGTACACTCAGTTCAGTGATTATTCTGCTAAATTTAACTATATCCTGACTGATTTTCTGCCTGTTGAATCTTGCAATAATTTAAGTGCTGAAATATTCAACTGTATTATGAATTTATCATTTTCTCCTTGCAGTTCTGTTTTTATCTCACATAATCTGACCTTCTGTTGATAGATGCATATGCATTCAGGATTAATGCAGGTTCTCAGAGAGCTGATACTATTATCATAACATAATGCTGTGCTTTATCCTTCATATAGTTTCTTTGTTCTGAAGCCTGCTTTATCTGAAATTAATATAGCTACTTTTGTTTAATTTTAGCATGGTTTATAATTTTACATCCTTTTACTTTTAATTTATCTATATTTTTAAATTTATAATTTTTATAGACAGTGCATAGTGATAGTCTTCATCTTTAATTGATGTGTTTTGAGCAATCTGTTTACAAATAAAATATGTATCAATAGAGGTGGATTGATATCTATCACATCTGCAGCTGTTTTATCTCCTTGCCCTATTCTTTGATTATTTTTTGACTCCTGTTCTTTTCCTTTCTTCCCTAGTGTTAACTAAGTATTTCAGAGGACTCCATTTTCTCTTCTCTTATCGTATCAATTATATTTACTTTTAATTTTTTTAGTTGTTGCTGTTTGCTACTGACTTACATCCTCCACAAAAGATGTGTTTGGTCCCCAGCCCTGATCCTGTGGATGTAGACATTGTCAATGAAATTTCTTCAAGAAAGTTAAGGTTTTGGCCCAAAAGAATCAGGTTGGGCTTTAATCCAGACTGCTGGAATCCTTTATCAGCAGAGTTATGGAGAAAAAAGTCACAGGGAACAGTCACAAGCTGGAAATCCATGGAACTCAGAAGAAAAGAAAGGGCCATCATGCACACTGTTGTGTGATGAAAAAGTCAAAGACATGTCTAATTTCACTGTGTGCAAGGAATAATACATTAAAAATACCCACTGTGTGTAATGCAGCATCCAAAATGCCAGCAACATAGGATACAATGATAAGTGGCACACAGACTCTGGGTGCCATGTGAACTAAATATAGCAGTGGGTTGTAGACTGCTACATCATGATCATAAACCATTGCAGCCTAGAGAAAGTATTAATTAAAAAGTAGCATCCAGAAACATCCATGTTGCATATCCAAGAAATGAAGGGGCTTTTTTAGCTGCCAGTAAATTAACTAACATTTTGGGTGTGACAACTGAAGAATAGCAGGCATCAAGAATTACAACACAGAAAATACTGCATGGGGTTTTAGAGCCAAGAATCCCCAATGACTAATAAAACCAGTCTCAAATTTCCCATCAGAGTAATAAGATATATTGCTAGAAATAGGAAAAACATAGAGACTTATAGCTAAATATTATCACTGAAACATCTCAATATAAACTTGGTGACTTCTATCAAATTTTTCAACTCAATACTGCATGGCTCCAAATGTGATGGCAACTCTGACATCTTGGTTTATATTCCTGGGTCTGCAAGGCAGTATCTGGTGGAATAGGTTTCAACCAATTATATCCCCATGTCTGTTTCTTAGCAGGCATATGATAATCTAGACAATGATAGGACAGATGTTGATGAAAGATTTAGGCCCACATGGATGCATTTTCCTACAAAACAAAAGGAAGGCATGTCCATTCATATGTTGCCTAAATTTGTCATAGTTCTAGTTTGCTAGCTGCCAGAATGCAATATGCTTTTAAAAGGGGAATTTAATAAGTTGCTAGTTTACCATTCTAAGGCAGAGACAATGTCTCAATTAAACACATCTATAGATGCCAATCCAAGGCATCCAGAAAAAGATATCTTGGTTTAAGAAGGCTGATGAAGTTCAGGGTTTTTCTCTCAAGTGGAAGGGCACATGGTGAGCACAGAGATTCTCTCTCATCTGGAAAGGCACATGATGAACATGGCCTCATCTGCTAACTTCCTCTCCTAGCTTCCTGTTTCATAAAGCTCCCTGGGAAGCATTTTCCTTCTTCATCTCCAAAGGTTGCTGGCTGGTGGGCTCTGCTTCTAATGGCTGCATTGTTCTCTACTCTCTCAGAATCTCTTTCATTCTCCAAAATGTTTCCTCTTCTATAGGACTTCAGAAACTAATCAAGACCCACTCAAATGGGTGAAGACATGCCTCTACCTAATCCAGCTTGATAACCACTCTTGATCAAATCACATCTCCAGGGAGATGATCTGATTACAGTTTCAAACATACAGTATTGAATAGAGATTACTCTACCCTTATGAAATGGGATTTTGATTAAAACATGGCTTTTCTAGGGTACATACATCCTTTCAAACCAGCACAACCACTGAAAGTGAAAATTTAGTTCAACACTGAATTAATTAGAATCAACAATATCAAATTTAAATATTAAAGCCTATTATATTACTATATTAAAATAAATCAGTTGAGATTCATTATTACAACTTCTAAAATATTTTGTAAGTGATAAGAAAAAAGATGTTAGTCTTACCTGTGGAACTGAAATGCTAACTTAATGAAAGTAAGCTCTGACTATTGAGCATTTGGATTCTTTTATTAGTTCTTGAGTTATTTTTGAGGTCCACAGGGAATGCCCTGAGTGGAAAACACATTAATTCTCTGGTGGAACATGATAAGTTGATATTTTTTTCTGTAGAAAACATGTGAATGATTCAGGAACAAAGACCATATGATAAAAAATGAATACATGAATGAACTTTGACCTTTGGTAAAACCTGAACTATAAGTAGAAAATATATTACATAGGATTAGAAGAGAAATCAAATTGTGCAGGGCATACTTCTAGCTATGATATTAATGAAATAAGTGACACTGGATTAAAAACCTAAATTTCCTGAAATTCAGTTTCCTTTTCCTGGGAATATAGCCTGCTTATTTTTTTTTAAGTCCAGTAAAAATGTATATAATGGAATAACATGGAAACATAATTTGGGATAGAATTTACAGTTGTTCATTAGAAATCAGTTTAGTTCACATTTAAAATTTAAATTGTAATAGTTCTAATTATAGCTCTAATGCAATAGGAGATAAATTTAAACACAATGAGATTTTCAGAGAGGAGATGAGATATGAATAAATAAAATTATACTGTTAACTCAGGGATATGAAATACTAAGAAGTGAAATGAGGCAGTATATAGATACCTACATTAAGCTGTATGATAGAACATCAGAATATTAGAGATCTGGAAGAGTTAAAGATCATATTTTTTGAGTAGTATAATATCTTTTCACTATTTGGGGATTTCATATACTAATTTATAGATTGCTACCTGGGAATGTATGTAAGAAACTCTATAAAAATTGTTTAAGACACATGTATGCCTTTGCCTCATACTCCAGAGTATAAATTAGTCAATAAGGAATTCTGGTCATCTAATTTGAATTTAAAACAGAAAGAGAGAAAGAAATATGATAGTGGTAGCCACACCATTTGGAAACCATCAATCTGTTAATTGAATGCAATCCCAAACTGTCCTTTAGATTTACTGCAACCTTAATAAAATTAAACAAATGTTTGCAGAAGTCTACAATCTGATTATACAATTGATAATATAAACCAAAAGAAATAAGATAGCTACAACAATTTAGAAAATGAATATAATTGGTAGACACATAATCTAATTTCAGTACTTACAAGAAAGCTAAAATAATCAAGAAAATCTGATATTGGTGAAAGAGATATATACCTAATGCAAAAGGAACAGAATAGTAAGTACAAAAATAGATTCACTCCTATATAGTAATTGACTTTCAACAAAGATGACAAGGAAAATTTATGGGACCTGTAAAATCTTTTGCAAATAATGGGGCTGAAAAAAAATTGAACATTCACTTCCCACAAAAAAAATATATATAGTGATTCACTGTTTGCATCATGTATAAAACTTGTCTCAGAATTAATGTTAGACAGTCATACAAAACTTAATGGCTTAAAACCTATAGGGAAAATGCAGGACAGGATCTGCATTACCACAAGTTGTTAAATTGCTTTTAAATAAAAGTCAAAATGTATGAATCATGAGAAGAACTTGATGTATTGTACCTCATCACAATTAAAATCTGATGTTCTATGAAAGCTGAACATAACGTTGTGATATGTACAATTTTTTAAAACCTAACACACAGAACACTAATCATGTGGAAAGTAAAAAATATTACTTGGACTATTTCAAGAAATTCCATTCAGCAAAATTAACAATATGGAAAGAGCAACTATTTAAAGTAGGAGGGGATTTTATATCAGATATAGGTAATCACACATAAATGTCTGAAAAGGACATGCATGCAGAATGTAAAAAGATCTCTTATAATCAATAAGTATTGGCATGAAACCAAAAGACTTGAATAAGCACTTTTCAAAAGAAAATTTCTAAATGGCCATTAAACATATGAAAAGTTTCTCAATTTCATTGGCAACTTGATAATGCAAATGAAAACTAGGATGACACCATACACATCATTATGAATGACTAACAAGGCTCTGTGTGATGGGAATATTGAATGCTGATAACTGTCATGCACTGCTGGTAGAGGTATATCTTGGTGTAACAACTTTGGAAAACGATTTGACAAAATGTACTAATGCTATATATACATATGCTATGACTCACGAGAATATACCCAACAGAATTGCCTAAAATTTTCCATTAAAATGTACTTTAGAATGTTCATAGCAGCACTAATAATAAGACCCCCAAACTGGAGAAAATCCTAATGAACAAAAGAGTAGTGGATAACTAACTTGCATAATAGTCAGTAAATGGAATTTTATACAGAAATGTAAAAGGAGTAATTTAGAATGACATATAGCAGTGTATTGTGAGTGAACACAGCCACAAAAATTAATATACTTAATTAACCACTTAAATATAGTACAAAAGCAGATGAAAACAAAATATGTTTTTAGAAGTCAGAAAAGTACTTATACTTTTGTTGGAGTTTGGAGGTGGTTGTGGGTAGCTGTTCATAGCAGAAGGGGACATAAGTTATTCTTTTGGGTTCTAATAATGCTTCATACTTTTTTTGGCTATTGTTCTTATTTACTCTGGGTTGTGGTTGTATAGATATAAGCTTGTTAAATTTATGGTGTATTCTTTTGTTTATATGTATATTAATTTCAATAATAGGTTAAATGTAATATATAAGGGAAAAATCTCTACACGTGGATATATTGTGTTTCCCTTCTAAATTTTTTAAACAATGCAATAAACAGCATGTAAATACTTCTGCATTATGTCTACAACCATAAATCCATACAATAAGGCACTGTATTAAAGGGGAATATTAGGGGTTACAAGACAGACTAAAATATCTTTCCTACAAGTACAGTATTCAGATTCCACATCTCTGGGTGGCAGCAGAAGAGATTTAACCAAGAAGTGATGGAAGTGTATCTAAACTGAGTTTCCTAATATGGGAATATAAAGGTGTCCTGTGTAATTAGTAGGCATCTCATTTACTTACTCTAAAGCCTTTACATGTTTTAGACATAACTCAAAAATCACATGCTGTCTGTTCATGGAGAGTCTCATAGGAAGAAAGCGACCTACACACTATTCTTATTGTGTTGTGTTAACACTGGGGGAGCACAAGGAGATTTCTCATCAAAGGTGAGTAGAACAGCACCTTTTTGCATGACTCCCATTCAGATTTCCAATAATGCTTCATGGTCCCCATCTTCCATGTAACCTGTATTACTACCACGCCATCCAGGTAATTCATCCACATACATTAACAAACTTATTTGATAACTGAAGTTTCTGGGGTAGAGTGGTTTTGCAACAATCTTTATTATAGTTGGTGAGGAAAGCTAGACATCTACTATTTCTTTTGTATATAGTAGGTAGTCTTTGAATAGCAAAAGAGAAAAGAAAAGAAGCAAGCTCTAAAGACAGGAAACTCCCCCTCACAAATCCCTAGGATTTTCATGTCATTTATTTTTATCTGGGTCTTCAACTAAAATGTCAAGTTATGTGCAGAATTGTTTCAGAATTATTAATCCTGAGATTTCCATAGTGCTTTCCAATTCTGTCTAAAAAGAAATTTAAAACTATTTTTATAATCTTGCATTTATTCTGTTTCAAATGTGCCATATACATTTCATATAGTTCCTAACTTTACCAATATCATTATAAGAATCAATGTCATTTCCAAGGTGCCACCTTTATCTGGAGGCAAGGTCAAAGCAAAATTTTAATGTGTGTAGCATGCTTCCACCACACATAATGCCTCATCAGTGAGAAGACTGTCCCTTGCTCTGACCTCCTGTGCTTGGCGGAGTCTTTGAAATGATATCAAATGATCACTTGAATGACAGATTACACATATAATGGAGATAAGAATTAAGTTTAAATTATGCACAGCCATGGGTTTAAACAAATAACAATCTCTTGCAAACTTATAAAGCAGGAAATATGCATTTCCTTTTCCCATTACCTATTTATTGGCTCTGGATATTCTTTCTCTCATTTCTACTTTAAAAACTCTTATGTTTAAATAAATGTACTGAAATACATATTTTCTTGTTTTATCATTATGGAAACCATTTATTGACACCTATTTTATATGGGAGGGCACTGAGGAATAACTTTATATAAAATTTCCTCATGACCTAGTTTTCTACTAAATGCACAATGGAAAGCACTAAACAAAGGATTTTTTTTCCTGTTTTGGAGTTCAATCAAATGAAGATTAATGTTCATGAAAAAATATGGTATTAGACAGTCAGAAAGAGATGATCTTCAATAATCATATAAAGTAATGTAAATATCATAAAGAAACTTCTAAAAAAGTTTAGTACTTTAGAAACTTTCCTAAAAGTTTCACACTTTAAATAATTCCAAAAATGATGGGAGTAATGTTTTGTTTTTCTTATGTATAAGGAAACTGGTATTTATTGGCATGATTTGGAAAAGCTTATGTTTTTCCCTACCTCTCTGTAATTTAGCCAAATGTTTAATTTGGATTATTTTTTTTTTCATGGTCAGGCACCAGGAATCAAACCCAGGTCTCCAGCATGGCAGGTGAGAATTCTGCCACTGAGCCATCATCACACATTTTTCTTTTACATTCACTGAGAAATTTACTAAATGTATTGTCTCTTGAGAATTGAACTTAGCATTTCCAACATATTTCATGTAAAACAATCAGTTGGTTGGCTATTACTTTCATAAATTGGTCATAGAACTCTCTGTTTTGATTTGCCAGTTATGAAGTCATTCAAACAAACTGTTGCTGTATGTTTTTCATTTTTCTACAATTTATTACATCAACTCTTATAATGAATACTTTTAAACATAAAGAAAATAGAAATAACAGAATTTTATTCCATTTACTAACTCAATCAATTATACAATTACTAAAATCCACCCTATGTGTGGGCATAGTGTAATGTAGGGTGGCAAAAATAGAGATATATTAATTGGCTGGAGCATTTGAAAGCAATTTACAAACATCATTAAACTTCACTCACTTCATATGTAAACTTTGATCTGATGAGTAAAAGTTTCTCCTATATAGCCTTAATATCATTTCCATGCTCAAACAAAGTTACATAACTTCCCTAGTATCACCTGCCTTACTTCTCCCACACAGGACTCTATTTGCCAGATAGATGTCTTTCGTCTGTATCAACCCCATCTTTCTCCCATCCTCCCTTGCTTCCATCTTTCCTTTCTTCCTTCTCACTGTCCCTTCCTTCCTTCCTTCTTTCTTTCTCCATCTCTCTCTCCCTCCCTACCTCCCTTCCTCCCCTTCCTCCATTTCCTTCCTTCCTTCTCACTTTCTTTCCCTCTTCTTTCCTTCCTTCCTTCCTCCCTTCCTTTCTTCCTTCTTCCTTCTTTTCTTCCTTCATTTCTCTCTACATCTCTTCTTCCACCTCCCTCCTTCTCTTTCCTTCCTCCTCACTTTCTTTCTTTCTTCCTTTATCTCTGTTTCTCTTTTTCCATCAACAGCATCTAATTTGAATTATTAGAATTTTCCTAAAAGCATTTCATAACATTAATGATTATTACTGATATTGTATCTTTTAAAATATTATTTTTTTTTTACATGGGCAGGCACTGGGAAAAGAAACCTGGTCTCTGGTATGGCAAGTGAGAACTCTGACACTGAGCCACCATGGCCCACCCTAAGATATTGCATTTTTGAAATGGTCAGAACTATTACCTCTGTAAATATTTTGATATTCTCTCTGTTGAATTTATTTTGTTCCTCTATTAATGGTATTAACTTTAAACTGAAAGTAAGGTATAAAGTGCTAATTATATTTAAGATAAAAGTTTTTGTCAATGACACACCATAATTTTGCTGTGCAATCCCTAGTTAATCTCATCAGGAGGCATAAGATATCAGATTGTTTTAGATATATGTATACTTTCTCATCCTCACCATGATATTCTGCAAGCTATAAATACCCATGTAGTTTTGTTGCAGACATTTGGCTTTTGCTGATATTGGTTATTCAACAGCTGTGGAAGCCAAAATGTTGTTTAATTTTTATGCTGATCAACATGCAATGTCTTTTAAATGGTGCATTACCCAACTCACTTTCTTTAGTGAGCTTATCACTAGTGGATTTTTTCATTTTGGTTATGACCACTAAGTGGCCATCTGTAACTCTCTGCTGTATATAGTCATCATATCACAAAGAGCATGTCTCTGCAGTTCTTTTTGGTCTGTGCTAACCAGTATAAAAACTTTCATTCCTTCCCTTTGTGAATATAATGTCATCAGGCATGTCTTTCTGATAGTATGCCTTTGATATCTGTTCTGTGATCAAGTACACATGAAGTTATTTATAATACAGATCTTTGCAGCTTTTAATCTGGTGTCGTCTCTTCTCTTCATGTCCTACATGCTGATCTTCATGGCCATGCTCAGGGTGAACTCTGCAGAGGGTAGGCACAAGGTTTTCTCCTGGCAGTGGTGGCTGTCTTTTATGAAATTCCATTCCATATGTACATGGAGCCCAAATCCAGTCATTCTTTGGTACTGCTAAAATGACATCTGCACTTTACACGTTGGTAACTCTCAAGATGAATTGCATGCTCTGCAGTTTGAGAGACAAAGAGGTGAAACAATGCCTTACATAGAACCTGAAGGTGTGTTCACATGTTCTATTTAAAATTTATTGTGGGATATGAAAGTAACAAATTGTGTAATAGGCTATGTAACCTGTGTCAGTCACTTTTTATCCTTGTCTTTCTGCAACCATGAGGATGAGCAAGAATTAATAAAGGAGAAGCATAAATATATATTCCTTCTATATTTTCAAATTTAAATCTATCTGAGAATTGTGTTGGGATCAAGCTCAATTGCAGTTGCAAGGGAATTCAGTACAGTATGTTCATTTGAAGTGCTCAGTCAGTTGAATTTTCTATGCCAAACCCTAGGTTCTGGATTCTTCCTTATCTTTACCTGTAATTTAATATATGACACCAAGGAGTCTGTAAACTCAAAATACTTTGCAATTCTGCAACCCACAGTATGATCTTGGCATCTCTCTCTTGCCCTCTCTCTCTCTCCTAAGCAACCATTTTATATATATCAGTGGATATACCAAGTAAGGAAAAAATTTTGAAGTCAATGATAGGACCTTCTAGGATTTTACATTTTTATTATTTCCTTTTGGTATGATCTTGGCTCCTGTCTGTGTTTTTTTTTTCTTATATATCATTACATTCCTTATCTATGTGTAAAACAATATGTATATAGATCTATTTTTTGGCATGGCCAAGCTCCAGGAATCAAACCCAGGTCTCTGGCATGGCAGGCATGAATTCTGCCACTGAGCCAACATTGCACTGCCCAATATATATTTTTTAAAGTATTTTTCTAACTGCTTTTTATATCTTTGACAATAGTTCTATGTTAGGATGAGTTTTGTTTCTGCCTTTCTTCATTTGGTTGACTTCTCAAACTGGGTTCACAAGAGTATTTACCACGGTTTGATTAGGATCCTTTTTAAGCATTGATTTGCTGATTTTACCAGAGGAAGTAAAAAAAGATAATCCCATGGTTTGAACTATACTGCATGCTTATTGAGAGTTGGGTGTAATAAGTACCATTTCATACACTTGTCATCCACTTCATACAGTGCTCTATTTCCTTGCATGAATTTTTCCATTTACATTTGATTATTGCCTATATAATGTCTATAGGAATTTATTTACATGATTTGGAGACTGTACAGTATGTTTGGTGCACCATCATAGAATATAATTATCTGCATGGTAAATAATGTTGAATGGATGTAACTCATTTGAAAAAAGAAAACACTGCATGGTATAGTGTTATGATAGCATAAGTATTACTAAATAGTTCACTTAAAATTAAGGTAAATTAATTAAGATATACATGTATATGCAAATATGAGCTATGGACATGTGAATATAAGTCCATTATTTTTTAACCCAAGACAAAAGGTATTTTGTAGGGAGCTACAGTGAAATATTGATATTAGCTATTGGTAGTAATTGAAATTACTGAAATTTCTCAGTTTTCTTTTGCTTTGTTTTTTGCTTATGTGGCCTCACCAAATTATCTTTCTAAATAGGTTTAACTTTTTTTAAAGAGAATATGGCCAATATTTTAATATCTAAATTTGTGAAAACAAGCTGGTTTTAAATATAACCCAACTGCTATTACTTTTAAAGAAACTTACTATGTCTTTGATTGTTTCTCAAATGAGGAACAAAGAGGGGTATAGCATACTTAGAGGTAAAGTTTTTAATATTTGGAAAATCAATCTCTTTATGTCATTATCAGGTAGACATATAAGTTATACAACAAAATTTAATATTTTTTGTAGAATATGAAAAATTATGTTAGGAACTTGAACATAACTGATTTTAAAGGATATTTGGTAGAGCAATATAATCTAATATATTATGGAGTAAATAGCCAGAACATTAAGTAAAAATCTAGAATAAGAAAATTAGAATAAAATTTAAGACACACTAGATGCATTTATGCAAAATAAATTCAATTTGTATTTTAGGTTAAGACCCTAAGAAGATGAACATTATATATTTCCATGATGTAGGGACTAAGAAACACATTAATAAAAATTCAAGGGTAAAGGAAAATCAAAATAAAAATTTTTATTTAGAATATTCCCTCCCCTGAAACAAAATCATGTCCAGGTGGCTTGATTGGGAACTACTAAACATTTAGGGAAAAAAAAACAAGTAATCAATTCTCTACAAACTTTTCCAGAAAACTGAAAAGGATGGTATGTTTTTCAAAATGCACACATAAAGGCTGAAATGTGATAAATATATTATGAGGAATTTGGATCATAGTATTTTAAGGGGACAAGCACAAGGCTGTGCACTAAAACTATACATTTTTTATAATTGAAATGGCATTGATAATAGCTGAGAGTTGAAGGCAAAAAATAACTACCATTGAAGAGTAGCTATGCAAATTTTTTCTTTGATATGTGAAATTTGTTAGATGCATGTATATTATGGAATACAATGCAGAAACAAACAAAAATTTGTCACAATGTGGATACTTTAAGAAATTAAAGTGATTTAAAATGTAGCATTAAGATTTACAGCACAATAACATAAATGCATGGTTGAACATATACACAAAAATGTTAAATTTTCAAGCTCAGTAGAATACATGTTAGGGTGAGAAAGAAGAATAGGGATAGAAATTGGACAGAATGGAAAGCATGAAATATTGAAATGTAAAAAAATAAAATATAATAAAAAGAAGTCTAAAACAGGCAGCTTGTGGCCACTCATGAAGTAATGATAAGTAGGAATAATGAATTTCTGTCTTGAGGTCAAAAATGGAAAAAAAAATAAGGTCAATAACCAACACAAGAAATTTCAATTTCTATTTCAATGTACTTACGTTTTAAATAATTCAGTAAGGAAGCATTTAGACACTTCTCCATCCCATTTGAGGAGACTACAGTAGAGACAAGAGAATGTTTACTCACTTATGTTAAAGATATTTTCTTCCACCGCATTGCTTATTAAAAGGGAATGGTAACCAAGAGTAAAAAGTAGGAACTTACAAAATAAATAAATGATTAAACAAATTAACAGATAAGGAAGTAAGTCCGTATATAAATATTTGCTCACTGGTGAGCACAAATTGTCCTGAACAATTAATAGACACCCTAAGGCATTTTGTGAAACTTTCAAATGTTTCAAGGATAATTAACAAATGGATTAACATCTCCTAAGGGAGAATCCTAAAGTGTGGACAAACATCATAAATTGTTCTCACTATGCCCTATTAAGAAGCACTTGGGGAAGTTGATACAGAAGATTCATTACAGGTAAAATGATAAAAAAATTTCATCTGATGTTATAGTTTACCATTATCTATAATGTTTCAGTGGTGTTTGCAAGGTTCCATTTTTATACAGTGGAAAAGCCCTAGTAAAATATCAGGAGTTTGATTTTCTGTGTGCATTATACTATTCAATAATTCCTGAGCAAAATAGGAACTCTCTCCTTTTATCTTCATATTAATTTTTCATATATTTTGCATCTTTTAAATATCATCATGACATTGCTTATCTCATATTTTTGATCTATATAAATAAATATAAATAACAGAGGTCAAAGCAAGAGCAAATAAACATAACTAACGGTACAGGATTAAAAAAATTATCATAGAATTTTAAAGGGGCAGATATTGTATCCTAAGTTTGAGTCCTTCCAAATTTTTTGTCATTTAATGGCTCTAAGTTTTTCAATGTCTTTCTCAAAATTAATTCAATATTTAATGTGCACTGAAATAAATGTAGGAAGATGCATCAAAAATAGGAAATACTCAACAAAGTTAGTTAACCATGAAAAAGTACAAGTAATTTCCACAAAATTCCAAAGCTGGTAAAAGACATTCTTTCTGTCTTCCTCACAGGAAAATCTGTTTACCAAAGGAATTTTCTTTCTTAAGTGTTTCATCATTGCAACTAAACACGATTTATATTGTTTTTAATAATATTTTAGAAAGTGATATTGACAATCACTGACAATATTTTTTCTAAATGCAATTTCTAGCAATGCTCAATTTGACATTTCTAACATAAGTGTTTGCATGGGGATAAGATTTGATATCAGAAAGTCAAAATCTTCAAGCAATGTTTTATGTGAGGTCAGTGTGATATCCCTGAATCACTTTGACACATTGCTGTTATAAATTTTATTTTCTGTTTGGTTGCTTGGAGCTTAATTAGAGCCTGCTGTCACTGCTTTTTTCATTGTAACTAGGATCTTTCTTTTTTCTTTAAGTTTTTTAATGTGAGTACTGATGGCCACAATTTCTTAAACCAATAATTTATGCTATCCTTATATTACTTGGTTTGTTTCTCAATCTGTGATTTATTAGGTTTTTATTTGCATATTTATTTGATTATATTTATATTTATTTTCAGTACAGTGTGAAGAAATTCCTTTTGGAGAAATTCCACATAGCCTTAATGTGCTGAAGCCTTTAAAATAGCAAGCAATTCATCCTCATCCTCAATGCATTTTATTTTTCCATTATGTTGTTGGGAAATACAACAAATTTTCACCTGTTTTTTCCCATAATGTAAATAATTTCTTTTATCAAAAGGAATTTTTATGGAACCTTTTCATATAAAAACATCAATGTTCTCACTTTCTCTTAATTTGTGCAAATTTCCTATTTTATCCAAGGATCCATCATGAAAAAAATATATTTACTCTATTACAAACAAGTTTCCATGAATCAGTTAACATAAAAATGTCCCTAAGAGAGGAAATATTTTAACTAAACTTATATTTAAGTAAAGTTATATTAAATATGGTAAATAAAGTCAATGAAAAATAATAAAGAAGAATGCCACTGTGATGTAGAGTTTTGGTCATGGTGTCTGGGATAGAGAAGAACTGCTATGGTCAGTCACATGAAGAGCGCCCTTCTCAGCCTGCTCAGCACCATGGCCCTGACAAGGAAGTCAAGTCACATCAGAAAATGTAAATAAATATAAATAAAAGAAATGCCTTTCATGGAACTTAATGTCATCACTAAAAAAATGAAAATATGCAAAACAAATAAACATGATGTACTTAATATTTGAGAGATACTTCCAGGTGCCACAAACACAGAGAAACTTTTAATCCTCACTTATCTTACTCAACAACCATGCAAGGAAGTGTTGATTTTGAAGATGTGGTTAAAGAGAATTAGAAAACTTCCACCATATGCCCAAAACACCCCTTTGTATATGGTACACATGGTGGTATACAGAGACTTTATCTCTCTATCTATCTATCTAATCTATATCTATCTATCTATCTATCTATCATCTATCTATCTATCTATATCTATCATCTATCTATCTATCTCTCTGCCTGCCTCTATGTCTGTGTATCTATCTGTCTGTCTATCTATCTATCTATCCATCCAACCATCCATGAATCCATCCATCTTTCTATCCATCTATGTATCCCTCTATAATGTATCTCCTGGATATTTCCCTATAAAGACAAATGATCCTCATTGTGATCAGTGGGGGTTTCATGTTCTTATCCACACATACATCATAGACCTATCATATGTATTAATTGTTTCAGCATGTGCCATCTATCATAAAACTATGCAGTATAAAGGGGTTCTAAATGTTTCCACTTTTTTAAATTTGTGTATTAAATTTTAAGTGGTTGAGATGTGCAACATGTCAAATTCTGTTTAATTTCATAAGTATCATCATGTAGCTGGCATTACACAAATATAAAGCAAAAGATTATCATGCATATGCCCAATCACAATTTTTCTCTATCTCTTTTTCTAATGCTACCTGTCATCTCTATGAATCACTGTCATTGTTTATATACAGGAATGTTTTATTTGTGAGGACTGATTTTATGTTCAAATATTCTAAAATTGGAAGATTTGAATTTACATATTCATACTGGCTTTATAGAAAATATATCTTAGTTAATAGTAAATTTAGCAGTTATGTTAATGTCTCTATCCAGCATAGATGTCCTGATAGATCCTCATGGACAAACACAATCTAACAGTGTCGAATGAATTCATTCTGACAGGGATCACAGACCATCCTGAGCTGCAGGCTCCGTTCTTTGGGCTGTTCCTCATCATGTACCTGATCTCAGGAGTGGGCAAGTTGGGCTTGATCTTCCTCACCATGATGGACTCCAAGCTACAAACACCCATGTACTTTTTCCTCAGACACCTGGCTTTTATCGATCTTGGCTACTCAACAACTATGGGACCCAAAGTGTTGGTAAATTTTGTAGTGGATGGAAATACAATCTCCTATCATTTTTGTGCCACACAGCTAGCATTTTTCATCATGTTCATCATTAGTGAACTTTTCATTCTGTCAGCAATGGCCTAAGACCACTATGTGGCCATCTGTAGCCCTCTGCTCTACGCAACCATCATGTCACAACGAGTGTATTGGGTACTGGTGGCAATTCCTTATCTTTACAGCACATTTATTTCCCTACTTGTCACCATCAAGATTTTTAATTTAAACTTCTGTGGCTTCCAAGTCATCAGGTGTAGGAGCCAAGGGTTAAAACAAGACCTGCCGAATTTGTTGGGAGCAGCTGGCCTCAGGGTGGTGGCAGTAAGCATTCTGCGAGGAAGAGAATGTTTACCCCAAATGGTTATGTTAAGTATGAAGGAAGAGAGCACTGAAAAATAAGCTCTCTGTTCTTTCAAGAAATGCATGCATGCCTTTTCTCATCCTGCAGTATATAGGCTGGATCCAGTTAAGAATAAAGTTGTCTATTGTCTGTTGTTTGTTAAAGTTAAGCTTCAGACCCCCTGAACCCATCTATCTATCTTCCTTCCTTCCTTCCTTCCTTCCTTCCTTCCTTCCTTCCTTCCTTCCTTCCTCCCTCCCTCCCTGCCTGCCTCCCTCCCTCCCTTCCTTCCTTTTCTCTCTCTCTCTCTTTCTTTCTCATCATTCCTTAATACCCTTCAAGCTCCATTTCAATAGGAAGCAACAATCAGGCATTTCTATTGTGACAGTCTCCCCTTGTTATCCCTGCTCTGCTCAAATGCACAAGAAATTGAATTCATAATTCAGATTTCTATTTTTTAATTTAATTTCATCCCTTTTCATTATGTGTCTTACCTGCTCATTCTTGTTGCCATTCTCAAGAGGCAGTCTGCTGAGGGCAGACACAAGGCCTTCTCCACCTGTGGAGCCCATCTGACAGTGGCAGTAATGTTCTATGGGACTTAAATATTTATGTATGTGCAGCCCCAGTCCAATCATTCCTTTGACACTGATAAAATAGCTTCCATATTTTACACCCTGTTTATTCCCAGGTTGAATCCCTTGATTTATAACTTAAGAAACAAAGATGTAAAATGCATCCTAAATAAGAGTTGGAAAAAACTATGCAATATCTTTTCTTAAAGTTCACTGTAGAATATCACACCTACAAGTCAGGTTATACACTTTAAACCTTGTTTGGTGTGCCTACAGATGGGATAGCAACAGAAATAATTTCAACACATATTTACAGATTACTTTGTACCAGCCACTCTTCTAAATGCTGTAAATAATTAATGGCCAAAACAGTAAAAATAATTGTTTTTCTTAAAAAGGACAGATTGTTTGTAAATGTAGCACATTTTATGATAAAAAAGAATCCTGCAGGGATCAGTTGACAATAAAAGCAATGAGTGTGGGTATGCTGAGTGGAAGTGGGGAAAATATTAGGTACCCAGGGGCACTTACAAATATTCTATATTTTACTAAACTATTTACACATTTAAACAGTTCAGTGTCCTTGCATGTGTTTGTGTATGTATATGTTTCAATAAACCCCTTGTTCCTTTTTTTAATCTTTGTACTCTCCTCTGGGGTATTTTAGACTTGGCTCAATTGTGTGTGCATGGAGGCTCAGTGAGGTGTGATGATTTGAATTACTCAATCTTCTGAATTTTCTCAAATGTTCCTATTTCAAACCTAAGGACCCACTCTTTCTTTATCAATGTCTTTAATTTAAAACTTGAATCCTAGGGAATTTGGTAGCTCAAAGTACTTGAACCCTAGGGAATCTGGTAGTTCAAAGTACTTTGTAAACAGTAATCTACAGATTCTTCTCAGCATTGTATTTTGTCTAAATCAACCAATTTTTTCTATACCAGTTGGTATACCAACTAACAGAAATTCTTAAAACCAATGATAGAAGCTTCCAAGTGTAAATATTTGTTCCACTATGAATTAACATTCTTCTGCTTTTTCATGAGGCTAACTTTTCTCAAAGATTGGTTTGTATTTGTGTGCAATAAATCTTGATTAAGATCCGTTGTTTGCATTGATTTTATCACTGTCCTTGAAGTAAGAAAAATGGGAGGATCCAATGGTTTGGAATATACAGTATATATAGTGAGGGTGGGGTATGATATGTAGTAGTTCATGTAGTTGTCTTCTGTTCTGGAAATAATTGTTCCATAATTTCTCTCTAAATTTCTCCAAATATTTTTGTTTACTTTTATTTCTTTTAGGGTTCAAAGGATTTTATTTATATCATATAGAAGTTAGACTGTGTACTTCTCCACCATGAAATAAATGTTTTGTGTGTAGACAATGAAATTTGAATAAAAGCAAGTCAACAGGGTAAAGGAAATAGTATATTAGCATTGTCATGTGAGAATAAATATTACCACAATTTTTATAAGTGACTTTTAAAATGTTAATGTTAATTAATGGGGCTGCTAAGATTTAGAAACTTTAAAATTTTTCTTATATCTTTTGTTTCCATGTTTTTCCAAAAATTATCATCAGTAAATATTTATGGCTTGTAACAGAAGGTAAAAAGTTATAATGTCTGGATTTGACAAAACAAATTGGGAATAAATATAACCCTTTCTCTTATTTTACAAAAAAAATCATGAGTTTTTATTTCAAACTTCAAATGCTGAATCCAAAAGAGGTCAAAATATATTGAGATGGTAATTGCTTTGGCAGCACATATACAAATTAAGAATGATACAGAGATTACATGGACCCTGTATAAAGATAATATGAAAATCTGTGAAGTGTGCCTTATTTTTTGAATCCAACAATACATTCAAAAAATTATACTCTAGGATCAGGTGGAATTTATCCCAGGTATGCAAGGTATGCAAGGGTTGTTCAACATAAGAATATCAATTCATGTAATACACCACACCAACAAAATGAAGGGAAGAAAAGCTGCATGATTATTTCAACTTAGGCAGAAAAGGCATTGGACAAAATCCAGCATCTTTTCTTGAAAATAAAACTTCAAAAGGCAGGAATTAAAGGAAATTTCCTTAATACAACAGGGGGTATATTTGAAAAACCAACTGTTAACATCATACACAATGGTGAATGTCTGAATGCTTTTCCTCTAAGATTTGAAAAAAGGCAAGGATGCCCACTTTCACAAGCATAATTCAGCATTGTGCTGGAAGTTCTAGCCAGAGAATGTAGGGTAGAAAGAAAAAGGCATCCATATTAAAAAGAAATAAGCAAAACTTTCACCATTTTAAGTCCATGTTTCCTATAGAGAGAAGATGTTTCCTATATAGAGAAGATCCCAAATTATCTACAAAATACTACCTAAATTCAAATAATACCTGCGGTAATCCTGGCCGCTAGGCTAGCGGGGTACCTCTGCTCCTCGGCTTCTCACTGCTCGCTAGACGGCACTGCCGCACGCAGAAAGGGGTTCGAGCTCGAAGGTCTGGGTCCAAGGGGCGCGCACAGGAAACCTCACTGCGGGTTTAAAGGACTGGAGGCCGAGTCAATTAGGGCATGAAGCAGGGTAGCTTTATTGGTAGAAGCTTATGCCATGGCCGCCAGAAGCTAAGAACCCCGAGGCTCGGTGAGCCCCGGAATATATACAGTTTGAGGAGAGGTGGAGTTAGGGCATGGACTCCAGGGGAGGGTAGCCAATCACACAGGAAGGACGGATGGGTGACTGTGACGTCTGTAGGCACCAGGGAGATGTTGTTTTTGAGTGTGCTTGTAGCAGCGGATGTTGGGTGGTTGGAGGGATAAGGAGGAGGCCAACAGGGGTAGAGAGACAAGGCTGTGTCACTAGTCGCCGGGTGAGGCTTGTAATTCAGAGGTCTAGAAGAACCGGACGTGCCAAAATGGCGAGGGAGGGAAAGAAAAAGACTAAGCTATCAGGCCAAGAATAAAATTATGCCACAATTCCTCTCTTTTTCCTTGTGTGACAAGTGGCGGGCATGAACCTTTGCTGGGAGGGGTAGGGATGAGATTCCCCTTGCCCAAGAGGCTCAGAATTTCAGGGGAAGGGTATGTGCTGAGCTGACCCTTATGCAAATCTCATGTGCCCCTGAAGAGCCAGAGGAGGTCCGTTAGAGTGACCCTCTTCTGCGATTTTTGTGTCGCACCCAGTGGTGCCAATCTGGTGGACCCAGATGCATGTACTCTGGTAACATGCAGCCCCTGTGGGGGAGAGCGAGGAATGTGAGAGGACTTTGAATGATAGAACTGGTGCTTACTGCACCGCACGGGAGTGAGGCCGGCCGGTCCCCGGAAGACTTGAGTGCTTTAACTAGTATAGCGCAAGTGTTTACCCCCCAGGGTGATCAGTCCTGAGGGTGGGCAATACTGGCCAGCCATACCTGTGCCTGATGATGATTGCCTGCATCCGCGAAGGGGTTTTGAAGTTTGAGAGCTGCTAGAGCAAGAAGTTTAGTTTGTTGCTTGTGGTGAGAAAGTTGTTTGCAGACGCATCTGAATACAACAAGAACAATAATTACAGCAAGTAGGAGGATGCCATAGAAAACGAGGTTTGAGGGTTGAAAAAACGAGGAGAATTTGTTCAATAGGTTGGTGAAGAAGGTGGTGGAGATTTTTGGGACTACTATATTTTCCATGTCAAGGATTTGAGCTTGGAGATTGTGAGTGTAGTTCCAGAAGGAGTCATTATAGGCAGAGAATATCCAATCACGCAGGGTTAGACGGGGACGGGAAGTATTAACAAGTACGGGGGTAACACAAAGACACGAAAAGGGATAACGACCATCACATGTGGAGGAGGCAACCTCATACAAAGCTTCAATGTCCAAAGCCAATAAGTCAATTTGTTGTTGCAGGTTAAAAATTGCGCGATGCATGAGGATGTTGATATTATCCTGCGTTCTCATAGTTCCCGAGGCTGACTGCGTGAGGTTATTGATGGCGTCGGCGGTGGTGGATGTCTGGGTGAGGGCAATGGCAGCCGTGGCAGCAGCAGCTACAGACGCCACGACCGCTGCTGCAATCACGGCGGAGACCCCGAAGTCTCCTCTGGTATGGGAGAGAGCGGCAAGTTGTTCGTCCTTGACTGTGTACGGTAGTTGTGGAGCTACCCAGGTGGAAGTGTTTAGAGGAATCCACATTAATTTTGGCTGAATAACTATAAATGCATAAGAATAAGAGTTATTTAAGAAGTTTGCAAGCATACAGTTTGAAAAGTCACTTATAGAATTACAAAAGAGGAAGAAGAACAGCGGATTGACAAAGGGAACTGCTTTAACTTTGAGGGTTTCATTGAAGATGAAAGTATGTGCTTTCAACTTTTGGCCCACAACAGATATATTTCGGGGGGAAACTGGAAGAGAGTTATTATACACGGAGGAAAGGGTTACAGGTGCAGTTGCTACTAACGGGCGTAAGTCGAGGCAGGCATATTTACCACAAAGGAAGTTTAGTACGAGCTCCTCATACTGGAGGAAAGTGGCGTTACTGACTGCTGAATATAAGGTATAGGCCGCAGGCGAGGTTGTGGGAGCGGGGTGATGACAGGGTTTCCAGTCAAACCGGTCTAGATGTGGGTAATCCGGTCGTGTCCTGGGAACAGCCGCGCAGAGGGGAGCGGGTGGGACAGCATGTTGCGCGGGCCGAGTGGTAAGGCTGCTGTGTCCAGGATACCACCAGGCGCCCAAGAGATGATAACCTGTAATCATACCGCGCCAGACCCAGGTGTCAAAGAGAGTAGCGTTTATTAGGTACAAACAGTTAGGATATTGTGGGGGACATTGGTGTCCCTGCTGATAAACATTGTCGACGTTGTGGGTTGTGCGGAGATGGGTTAGGTTGAAAATAAGGGATTCTGGAGGCGGTTGGAATTCAGTGAGGTTGAAAGGAGATTGAGCTGACTGAAAGAAAATATTGCAGGGAAGCCATAGTGAGCAATTGTTGATTTGAAATACAGGAAAGAGAGGGCTATCAGGGGTAACGAAGAGGACTCGGAGGGGGTTTGAATAGCAGCCCACACCTCTCTGGCCGACGCTGTTGAAACTGTGGAGAGAAGCGTGAGCGTTATATGGTGGATGAGTTTTAAGCTAGGGGGAGGGTTACCACAGCGTTGTGGTGTTTGTGGGTTGTTCATCTGCGGAGATTGTTTAATTTGCATTTTCTTCATCCACTTTTACAGCTATACTAATAAAGGCTAATTTATTCCTTTGATTAAGGGAGAAAAACTAACAGGTTAATACACACTATGATACACAGAAATGTTATGGCAAGCAAAATTCTTTCTAATAGATTTCAGTCTTTTGGGGCAATTGTTGCTAATATTACTGCCCACACTAGGGCTAGAGGACAAATTAGTAAGAGCCAATAATAGTTCATGAGGTGTTAGTGATGGGGTAAACCTGTAAGCAGGAGTTTTTCTGGCTCCCGGTCTTCTGTTTTATTTGTAGAGGGCGTCGCTGGTCGGATGTAGCGTGAAGGGATCCAGAGGGGTTGCGGCTCACTTTCTGGAAAGACAGAAGCAAAACCGCGTCCCTGCGCTAGGAGCGGGGTGGGACCCGACCAAGTACTCGTGACTGGATCACGCCAATAGACTGAGGGGACCACTGAAGGTCGGTTGGCAGGACCCCAATGCCTGTGCAGAGGTGACAGGCCATCTTTGTCAAAGGTTAACAAATTTAAAATTATGAGGACTTGAGTAATAATGTCTTTGGGTGACGCCTGAGGCATGTTACTTCTCTGCTTTTCAATTTGAATTTTAATTCTTTTGTTTAGTGCCTCGACCATGGCTTGCCCCTGAGGGTTATAGGGGATCCAAAATGGTGAGTGATGTTGTACATATCCAGAAAACTTTTGAAGGCAGCGCTGCGATACGCAGGACCATTGTCTGTTTTTAGGTCCCAAGGGACTCCCATAAAGAGAATTCCTTGCCTAAGGGCCTGAACACAGTGTTTGGCAGTCTCTCCTGGGAGAGGGACCGCATGACACATACCAGAATAGGTATCTATGATTACATGCAAATACTTGTGGCGCCCGAAGGATGGAACATGAGTGACATCCATCTGCCATCTAGCGTTGGGCTTGAGACCTCGGGGATTTACCCCTTGTGGCTGTAGAGGTCCCAAGGGTACGAATGGAGCGCAAGTAGCACAGCTTCTGATTAAATGCTTAGCTGTTTCGATAGGCAACCCACATAGATGCCGGATTGCCCCTGCAGACAGGTGGAACCTGCTGTGTAACTGTTTGGCAGCATTGACGGGGTCCTGCATGGTAGCGAGGACCTGGGCTGAGACAGCCCTGTCAGCGAGCTGATTGCCTTTGGCAATGGGGCCTGGGAGGCCCGAGTGGCTGCGTACATGTGCAATGAACCACGGAGGCCCTCTTTCTTCGAGGGTGTTTTTTAGTTGGTATAGGAACTCATCTATAGGTTTGGACCAGTTTGGGTAGAACATGGCTAGTGCTAGGACCTTGCAGACTTGGTAGGAGTATAAGCTGTCAGTGAAAATGTTTATTGGCTCATTGGGGAACTGCTGCAGAGCCAGAAGGACTGCCCTCAGTTCTCCTACCTGCACTGAATATTGGTTAATTTGGGTGACATATACTGGCTCCTCTTGTTGAGGAATGAACGCCACAAATGCGAATTTGTTTTTGGAGGCGTCCATAAAAATGGTAGTAGCCTGGGGGTTGGGTACTCACGAAGGGAATGGATGGTATGAACCCGTGCCGGGTTTTAATGGAAAGTGCAGGATGGCTTGAAAGAGCCGGTGTTGCGGGTATTTATTGGTGAACATACCGCAAAACCCTTGTAACAGAATTTGCATATCGGTATTATTTTGCATTAGCCAGGTAAGTTGTTTATTTTCAAAAGGCCAGACGATTGTGTCCGGGGGCCGCCCCACTAATTGCACTGCGGCTTTTATAAGATCTTGAGCTAGAGTTACCCACAGTTTTACTTGTGGACAGATTTTTCTACGTTTGCTTTTAGCAGGGTGGACCCATAACAAAGGATTTTCTTGCCAGAGGACGCCTGACGGCGAGTGGTAAGTATTTAGCACCAAGGCCAGAAGGGGCTTGTCAGGCTGGAATCTGTCTAGCTGACTTTGAGCGAAATAATCATTGAACAGTGCAAGGGCATGCTTGGCCCAGAAGTTAAGTTTGATAGGCTGATTGAGTGCCTCTACTGTTTTATGGCTGGTTTTTAGTAACTCAAACAGTGGCTCAAGCTCTTGAGTCGTTATTGGGAGAGCCGACCTTACCCAATTTATTTGTCCACAAAGTTGCTGCAACTGGTACAGTTGCAACCGCTCTGGGATTATAAATGAAAACTTAACAGGTGCAACTTTCTTACCGATGGTGTAACCCAAGAATGTGTAGGGAGGAGTGGTTTGAACTTTATTAGGCTGGACTGTTAGCCCCAAACTTTGGAGATTAGTGATTAGTAACGACAAGACAGTCTGCAATTGTTTCTGAGTATCCGCCCCTATAAGCACGTCGTCCATATAATGGAGAATAGTGGCTTGCAAGCGGAGAGGCTGCACAGCAACATTCACATATGCCTGGCAAATGGCTGGGCAGACCCTTCCATTGATAACGCTGTGCTGCCCCCATGTGGTTAGTGACTGGCACCGTGAAGGCAAACTTTTCCTTGTCCCTGTCATGCAACGGAATGGAAAAGAAACAGTCCTTTATGTCTATGATGGCTATCTGCAGATGCTTAGCAAGAGCTGCAGGGTGAGGCATACCAGGCTGAGGGGACCCCATGGGTTGGATGTGCTTGTTAATTTCCCTGAGGTCATGAAGGAGTTTAAATTTTGTACCTCCCTTTTTACTGATAACAAAAACCAGAGAATTGTAAGGACTGAATGATGGCTTTATGTGTCCTGCGTTTAATTGCTCTTGCACTAGTTGCTCTAAAATTGTTAACTTGTGGGACAGAAGTGGTCACTGCTCCACCCAGATGGGGTCCTCTGTGTCCCATTGAAGAGGAGTGGGTGCTGGAGGTGTAACACGAGCAGTGGCATAAACTATTGGGGGGGGCTGTGTGGTAATATTGGTCCCTGCGTCTGCGGGAACGGCTCGTCCCCAGAGGGCTTGGCCGATGATGGTTAGGAAACATTCTTGAGGGGGCTGCGTGGTAATATATGCCCCTGAGGCTGCTAGAATGTCTCGCCCCCATAAGATCTGGTCAATGGTGTTTAGAAACAATGGCCTGAAGACGCCTCGGTGGCCTTCTTCATCCTCCCATGTAAGGGGAATGGCGGCTCTCGCCGAGGGGGCAGAGCCCATGGCACTGATTACTGCGGGCCCTGCGGTACTTGGGCACAGATTTTTCCATATGGCAGGAAGGCATGAAATTTCTGCTCCCGAGTCCACCGTACCAAGAAGCCAATCGGCTCCGATTTTTAGTTTACGGGTGGGCTTGTTCAGGGTTATAGGAATGGTCCACATTATGGTTTGGGGGTGTTTCTGCTGACACCCTGGGTCTCTTGGGGACGGGGCTGAGACCTGCCCCCTTGGAAGTTTAAAGGCGGGTTAGGTGCGCGGCAATTGCATGCCCAGTGATAGCCATTGTTACACTTTGGGCAAGGGGTTTTGGGCTTCCGCTCTTGCCAGCGTCTCCCTTCCGGTTGCTTGGCCCCCGTGTCTCTCGGGTCAGGTTGATTAGGACACTCCCGAGTAAAATGTTCAGACTCACCGCACCGATAACATTCATTAGTAGCTCTAAGTGCGAGTGCTAGGGAGTCAGCAAGGTCTCGTGTGGAAGGATTAATGTTAGAACAAGCAAGTACCCAGTTAGAGATGGACTTCTCCCTCACGCCTGCTAGCGCTTGTCTGAAGATGGGACGGGCTCCCTCAAATATGAGTTCCTTAGCCAGTGCGTTTCGCCCCTGATAATCATGTATTTTGTTTCTACAAGTCTCTTGTACTCTAGAGACAAAGGAGGCGAAATCCTCGTCTGGTTTCTGAGTTAACTTGGTAATCTGTTCCGGTCTGGAGGCTGAACAACTACGGAAGGCCCGCATGGCTACTTCTCATAACTGAACCCAAAACCCATTCGGGGCAGTGGTATAGACCGCTGGGTCGAAGTGCGGACCGACCCCGAGGAAAGACTCGAGAGGGATACTGAGGCCCGGAGGCCCTCCTTGGTAATCTAGCTGTCGAGCAGCCCGCTCGGCCTCCGAGTTGAAGTGCACCTTCCAATCAACATACTGGCCTGGGGTGAGAATAGCTCTGGCTAGAGTTGTCCAATCGTGAGGTGTATTAAGCTGCGTGGACATTTCCTCTAGCAGGTGGGTCGCGTATGGACTCGCAAACCCGTCTTCCTTGAACGCTTTGCGCAGTTGCTTGATTGCCTCTGCACTGTGAGGATACCAAGCAAGTGGGCGCTGCTGCGTCGGCTGGAGATTCATAGGGAAGCATCCAACCATGGGCGGTGGGAGGGGCCGCTGGGGCTCAGTAGGCCATGCCGCTGCAGCGGACTGAACAGGTGGGCTACCAGGCCAGACTGGGCTGGCGGCCGTGGCCCCGGAGTTACAAAATGGCGGGCAGGTTTCACAAAATGGCGGATTGGGCTCCTCCCCCTTAGAAAATGGCAGAAAAGGGGTATAAGATGGCGGACCAGGCTCCTCTCCTGTGAGAGGAGGGGCCAAGGGAGTGTTGTTTCGCTTTTTTAACTCCGGGGAAGGCGGAAGTGGGTTGGGAGGAAGTGAGTCAGGAGATGGCCCCTGGCCACTCTCTTTTGGAAGGGCGGGGTAGAGGTTCTTCCTGCTGACCTGATTTTTACTCAAGGAAGAAGCCGGAAGGCCGCTAGTTGTATCTCTCAGAGGATCTACCTCTAACCAATTATTAAGCTGATCGAGCAGCGACTCGGCATCCGAGTTTGACTCCGAATTGGAGCCGTCAGCCTCCACGGCCATCGCCTGGGCTGGGCGGCTGTCTGTCGGCGGCGAGGAGCCCTGAAGGCAGGAGTGAATGGTAATGAGAGTGGGGAGCAACCCCGGAGGGAAACGCTTACCCTCATGCTCCATTTTGTCTGTTACTCTAGCAATTAGCTGATCATATGTTTCCGGGCCCCACAGGTTACAAGTACTAAGCCATGGGTTGAAAGGAAGCAGGAGATCCCAATAAACCTGCAGCTGCTTAACCAAAACTTTACACTTATGAGTGTCTAAGAGTGCCACTAGGGCACGGACCTGTGGTGCCTGCTGCCGAGTAATTCTGCTACCCATGTTAATAAATTTAGTGAGACAACTAGCCACTCCGATCAGGGCCTAGGACTTCCTTGGGAGTTTATTTGGGTGGCTAGTGCCGGGGGTGCTTACCTTGGATGAGGTCCTAGGGTGCCGTGGGAGTTCGCCAGGTGAGGAGAGAGATGCCCCACGTTGGGTGCCAATTGCGGTTGTCCTGGCCGCTAGGCTAGTGGGATACCTCTGCTCCTCAGCTTCTCACTGCTCGCTAGATGACACTGCCGCATGCAGAAAGGGGTTCGAGCTCGAAGGTCTGGGTCCAAGGGGTGCGCGCAGGAAACCTCGCTGCGGGTTTAAAGGACTGGAGGCCGAGTCAATTAGGGCATGAAGCAGGGTAGCTTTATTGGTAGAAGCTTATGCCATGGCCGCCAGAAGCTAAGAACCCCGAGGCTCGGTGAGCCCCGGAATATATACAGTTTGAGGAGAGGTGGAGTTAGGGCGTGGACTCCAGGGGAGGGTAGCCAATCACACAGGAAGGACGGATGGGTGATTGTGACGTCTGTAGGCACCAGGGAGATGTTGTTTTTGAGTGTGCTTGTAGCAACGGATGTTGGGCGGGTGGAGGGATAAGGAGGAGGCCAACAGGGGTAGAGAGACAAGGCTGCGTCACTAGTCGCCGGGTGAGGCTTGTAATTCAGAGGTCTAGAAGAACCGGACGTGCCAAAATGGCAAGGGAGGGAAAGAAAAAGACTAAGCTATCAGGCCAAGAATAAAATTATGCCACAAATACCTATTTGAATACTATTCAAATTTGTATTCTATAGTTGAATACTATTCAAATTCAAAATAATACCTAAATTCATTAGAGGTATTAAATGAATTTAGTAAGTGGCAAGGTACAAGATCAATGCATGAAAATCCATGGTGTTTCTATACTTAACAATGTATGAGAAATATGAAGAAGGATTTGAGAAATAAATTCCATGTACAATGGCAATTAAAAGAATCAAATGTCTAGTAATAACTGGGACTATCTAATATCTTGGTGTAAATACCTGTGCTGGTTTGAAAGGATGTATGTCCCCTAGAAAAGCTCTGTTTTAATCAAACTCCCATTTTTGTAAAAGCAGAATAATCTGTATTCAATACTGTATCCTTGAATCTGTAATTAGACCATCTCCCTGGAGATGTAACCCAATCAAGAGTGTTTGTTAAGCTGTATTCGGTGATGACATGTCTCCAACCATTTGGGTGGGTCTTGATTCATTTCTGGAGTCCTATAAAAGGGGAAAAATTTTGGAGAATGAAGGAGATTCAGAGAGAGCAGAGCAGAACAACATAACATTGAGAAGCAGAGTCCACCAGCCAGTGACCTTTGGAGATGAAGAAGAAAAATGCCTCCCAAGGAGATTCATGGGGGAAGCCAGGAGAAGAAGCTAGCAGATGATGCCATGTCCACCATGTGCCATTCCAGATAAGAGATAAATGCTGACTGTGTTCACCATGTGCCCATCCACTTGAGAGAGAAACCCTGATCTTCATTGGCCTCCTTGAACCAAGGTATCTTTCCCTGGATGCCTTTGGTTGGACATTTCTATAGACTTGTTTTAATTGGAACATTTTTTCAGCCTTAGAACTGTAAACTTGCAATTTATTAAATTCCCCTCTTAAAAAGCCATTCCATTCCTGGTATATTGCATTCTGGCAACTAGCAAACTATGACAATACATAAAAGAATTGAAAGTAGAAAACAGAATTGATATTTGCACAACAACTATCTTAGGAGTATTATTTACAATTGCCAAAAAATGGAAGCAACTCAACGGTCTATTAAACAATGAGTGGATAAACAAAATATGGTATATACATACAATGGAATGTTATTCAGCATTATAAATTAATGGTGAGTGTTCATGGGTGGTTCAGTGGTAGAATGCTCACCAGGTTTGATTCCTGGACCATGCACCTCCCCCCCAAAAAGTAATAATGGTCTGATTCATGTGACAATATAGATGGTCCATGAAGACATCATGTTGTGTGAAATAAATCAGACACAAAAGGACAAAAATTGTATGATCCCACTGATATGAAATTATTAGAATAAGCAAACTCATAGAGTCAGAATCTTAGAATGTAGGTTATCAGGTCTGGGTTGGGGGGATTGGGGATGAGCAATTATTCTTAAATTGTACAGAATTTTTATTTTTGTTGATTGCAAAATTTTGATAATGTGTGGTGGTGATGGCAGTACAACATTGTGACTGTAATTAAAAACACTGAACTATGCATGAATAGCTTGAAAAAGGAAAGTTCTAGGTCATATATATGTTAATAGAATAAGAATTAAAAGATAAAAACATAGGTTTGCACAACACATTGAACCCTATTTTGAATGACTATAGAAATTTTATACCAAAGTCAAAAATTTTAACAAATGTAACACAGTAACGCAAAGTGTTAATAACAGGGTGATACATGGGCACTCTGCAAATTATATGTTTTATGTATGATATTTCCATAAACCTATAACTTCTCTAATGAGAATATATTAATTAAAAAGTCAGATAAGTATTAGCAAGGATGTGGAGAAATTGGAACTTGCAAATATTGTTGATAGGAATGTAAAATGTTGCAACCTATTTGGAAAACAGTTTGGTCAATCCTGAAACAATTAAACATAGAATGGTATGACCCAGAAATTCCACTTTTAAATACATATCCAAGAGAAATGAACATATAGGTCTACTTAAAATCTTGTTCACAAATGTTTAGAGCAGTATTAATCATAATAATCAAATGACAGAAACAATCCTAATGATGATTGACAGAAAAATTGATAAATAAAATCTGGTGTAGCCATATATTGGGACATTCTTTGACCATGAAAAGGAATGAAGTACTAATACATGACACAACTTGGACGAACCTTGGAAACACTATTCTAAGAAGTCAGTCACAAAATACCACACATTATATGATTCTTTTCTTATAAAAATACAGAATAGGGAAATGAATTCTATAAGGCAGAAAGTAGATTAGTGGTTGCTTAGTCTTGACAGAGAGTAGATAGAAAGTCAAGGAGGTGATAGTGAAAGAGTATAGCTTTCTTTTGGGGTAATTACAGTGCTCTAACATTGACTGCAGTGATGGCTGCAAATAGCTGTGAATTTACTAAAAACTATTGAATTGTACAATTTAAATGGGTGAAGTGTGTGCTATATGAATTAATTCTTAATAAATTGATTTTAAAAATTAAAAAATATAAATGCATAACATGTAAAATTTTAAAGATATATTTAGTTCATTTTTTTAAAGTTAGTCCCTATTTCTTTATTAAGTAGAACTATGATTTATATCACAAAATGCTAATGAATCTTCATAGAATATAAAAATTAAAAAATTAGGAACTGTTATAAAACTGACATGTTTGGTATGATATCATAAAGATTGATATAATTTAATATATTACATAGTATTGGAAGTTGAATAAAAATTTAGAATAATAGTAAACAAAATATATTAGGAACTGTGATGATGACTATGAAATAAAAGACAATATTTGTTTTTATAATGATCATAAAAAGAGGAGTATGCAGTGCCTGCCCACGTTAAAAAAAAAAGAGAGAGAGAGAGAGAGGAGTATAATACCTTTCCATGTATGCAGAGACCAAGAAACGCATTAAAAATAACTGATGGAAAAAGAGCATAGCAAAATATAAAAGTTTATAAAAATAAGCCTCCATACACTCAGGTACAGGTTTTTTGAATGGAGGATTTTACTACACAATTAGGGTGACAAATTCTTCCAGAAAAATGAAGAGTAGAGTATATTTCCTAACTCCCTTTATAAGGAGAGATTTACCATGGTTTCAAAAGTGGACAAAGACATTATAAGACAATAGCACAGCAATCTCAGTCATAATTTTTAATGAAAATATTAAACACACTTTTAGCAAATTATGTCTAGCAGTAAGTAAAACTTAACAGAGAAGGAATGTGCATCTGGTTTAACATTCAAAATTTAATTAATGTCATTCAACAGAATAAAAAACTAAAATAGAAAACCATAAAATATCTCAATAGTTGCAGAAAAATACTTAGAAATTCTATTATCTATTATTATTTTTAAAAAATGCAAAGCAATGACCAAACAATTATTAAAATGGAACTTCCTCAAATTGATGAGACATTCATGAAAAATCTGCATGTTACATTATGCATAATACCAAATGATTGGAAATATTTCCACTAATATTAGGACCAAAACCAGGAGGTTGGCTCTTATCAATTCTATTTGGCATTGCATTGGAGATTGTACTCAACACACTAAGGGAAGATAAAAAGAATAGAAAGCACCAAGATCAAAAAAGGAAATGATTTGCTTTTTTATTTGCAGATGTCATGTGTGTGTAAGTAGAAAATGTAATGAAATCTACAAAAAGTTACTAGAACTAAAATGTCAACTTAGCAAGCTTTCAGAAAGAATGATCAATTTTCAATTACTATATACTATCATTGAAAAATTATAAAATAAATTTTAAAATATGTTACAAAAACATCAACACTATTAAACACCTTAAGATAAATTTTTAAGATATTCTAGGTCTATACATTAAAATTTAGAAAAAAATGAAGTATGAAAACCTAAAAACCTAAATAAATAAGAGATTTACTATGTTTACTTGCATTATACTCAATATTTTATCTCAATAAATATATGTATAGATTCACTGTAATCCCAATATATTCAAGCAGGGATTTATTCTTTGGAGAAATTGATGAACTGACACTAAAATAAAAAGGAAAAGCACAATTCTTTGAACCAACTTTAAAAAGATGAACAAAGTTGGATGAAAAACATTAGGAAAAAAACAATAACTGATTTTAAGACACTACTGTGCTACAGAATTCAAGACAGAGTTGTTTTTGTATACAAATTGAGACAAAGATCAAAGAAACTGTATTGAAACAAGACTGGAAGCAATCCACATCAATATGAAAATATTTCCATGATAGCACAAAGACAAATCAGTGGAAAAAGGAGAGTCTTTTCAACAAATGGTATAAGAATAATTATATATCCTTATGCAAAATAATGAACAGGGATCCATACTTTATGTCATGTACCTTAAAGATATACTCAAAATGGAATGCAGATCTAAATGCAAAGCTTAAAACTCTAAGCATTCATGCTAAAACATAGTACTAAAATTTTGAGACCATGTATTATGCAAGGATTTCTTAGAACAGCAAAAGGAAACTAATAAAATAAAAATTTGATGTATTGAACACACAAACATTTAAAACTTCCACGATGGTGCTCTAAGAAGGATATAAAAGCAAGTTGTATGCTGAAAAACAATATTTTCAAATAATATATCTTATAATGAATTTGCATCCATAATACACACAGAAGTCTCAAACAGTCAAAAATAATAAAATAAATAGACACTCAAATGGGGGCTGTTTTTATATGTTCTTCACCAAAGAACATACACAAAATGGTACATAAACAAATGGCCTATACTAGTGACAACAAGCACATGAAGAGATTCTAGTACCATTTTTCATGAATGTAGATTTCACGTATATTCTCTTTATATCTATTAGAAGAATCTAGTTATTGAAAAGTATGTAGGGAACTGAAACTTCAAACACTGCTAGGGAAAAAGTGAAATGGTATAAATACCTTCATTTGATTTAAGCAGCAATACCTTAGTCAATCCACTCCTGTATATTTATCAAGAGAAATAGCATGTTTCCTTGGAAAGACTTGTGTATATGTCCAAAACAGCTTTATTTATATTAGACAAAAAATGGAAACAATTCAAATTTTCACCCAACTGAGAATGGAAAATTTTGTATTGGAATATATAAACAGTAAATAATGCTTAGAAATGAAAAGAAATGGACAATTTTTGCACAAAAATCTTGATGGATCTCAAAATGCTTGTGCTGAGTAAATCATTAAATTAGACTAATAAAAGTACATAATATGACTACATTTACAAACACATTATTAAAATGTAAACTAATATTAAGTTTGCACAGGGTTTACACAGAGTTTCCAAAAAGAAAATTAAATTAGAAGACTAATATGTCACCACAAGCATAGAACATAAAAGCCATACACCTTTGTGAGGAAGAAATGAAAATATTCTTATTTTCAAATGACATCTTATCTGCACAGAAAATCAGAAGGACTCTACAGAAAATAACCCACTAAAACTTAGAATTAAAATGTGAATTCAGCAAGGTGGCAGGCTAAAAGATTAACAAATATGAGGCAGATTTATATGTAGTAACATGAACAATTTAGAAAAATAAATTAAGAAATAATATTCCTAATCACATCAATAATAGTGAAATACTAGATAAAATTCAATCAACATGCCTTGGATCTGAAGGCTGAAAACTGCAAAATTCTGATGAAAGACATCAAAAACAATCTAAATATATGGGGATAATATTGAGTTAATGGATCAGAAGACTAAATATAGCAGAGGTATCAACTCTTCCCAAATTGACTTACGGGTTCAATACAAACTCAATTAAAATCCCAGCAAGATTTTTTTAGATATAAACAAACTTGTGTTAAAATTTATATTAAAGGCCAAGGACCAGAGTTACCGAAAATAAATTAAAAAAAAACAAAACAGGATAATATGAAAACAATAATTCTACCCAATGTTGAGACTCACAGTGCAACTGCAGCAAACAAGACCTTGTGGTATTGGAGGAGGGGAAGACACATAAGGCAAAAGAAAATAATAGGATCCCAGAAATATACCCACAGAAAGAAAGACCAACTAACTTGCACAAAGGTACTGGCAATTCAATGGAAGGATAGACTTTGCAACAGATGGTGCAGGAGCAAATGGGATGTGCACAGGAAAAACAAAACAAAACACTTTTATTAAACCTTATACAAAAATTACCTCAAAATGTTCATGACCTTGGAATGTTTATAGATGATTATTTTGTAATAAGAGTGACTAGAAACTGTTCATAAGTCCTTCAAGGAGTCAATCATTAAACAAACTGTAGTACATCCATACTATCTTAATTTCCTGGCAGCATACAGTAAAAAGTGACAGAAGGGAGGCAGACATTAAGAAACTTTAGAGGTGAGGTTTATGTTCATTATTTTGCTTGCTTTGATGGCTTTCTGGTGTGCAATGACAAACTTAAAAGTTTTATGATTTAGATTTGTGAAATGTATTATATTCAATCATACCTTATAGAGGTACTTTTTTTTTAAATTTAAGAATCAAACAATACATTTAGAACCACCAAGAATGGATATCTTAGTTAGCTTATCCATAGGTATATTTAAATAAAATATCCATATAATCATTGTAAAACATGTGCTTGCACAGTAAGTTTCAAAAGCCAATTTAAAATTAAGGCAACAAAGAAAAGATCTACAGATTCAGATAGCAAAGTTCTTAAATTCTAAATATTAAACACTAAGAAACCATTTGATCAGCTGTCAAACTGTGAATGTTCTCAAAATATCAAGTAGAAAGTTCTTACAAATATCTGCATTGCTATAGTAAAGACCTATGTTATGAAATATCATCCTGATTTTGGGAAAATGTGAATATAAAAATATTTTTACAATTAACATGTGGAAATCTTAACCATCTAATATGGCTAATATTAGCTTATCCATAGGATATTGAAAAAAAATCTAAATAAGCATCACAAAGCCTGTTTGTACAATATTTTTCATAAACCAACTTAAAATTAAAGCAAGAAAGGAAAAGAATCTATAAATACAGATGTTGGACTTATTTGAATTTTAAATATTAAATAGTATCTTAAATACCATTTTATTAACCATCAAAACTGCATGTGTTCTCAAAGTATCAAGTAAAAATTTACTACAAATATGAATTTTGCTGTAATAGTGAGCTATATTACTGAATATTTTCAAATTTTTGATTTCAGGAAATTTATTTTATCTAGTATTATTGTAACTGCCTATAGTTTCTTTAAAACCATTTTTAGTTATAAAATATAACATATATACAAGGAAAAGAAAGGGAAAAAGCAATAATTTTCAAAGTGCATTAGAACAGTTTCTATAGTTTGTCATGGGCTACCATGCTCTTAACTCAGATTTTTCCTTCTAGCTCCTCCAAAACATTAGCAGTTTTATCAGAGTCATAATAATGGAATCATACAGTATCTGTCCTATTGTCTCTGACTTATTTCACTCAGCATTATGTCCTCAAACTTCATCCACATTGTCATGTTTGGGATATCATTTTGTCTAAATGCTGCATAATATTCCATCATATGTATATAACACATTTTGTTTATTCACTCGTCTGTTGATGGGCACCTGGATTGTTTCCATCTCTTGAGAATTGTAAATGGTACTGCTATGAACATTGGTGTGCAAATGTCTGTTTGTGTCATTGCTCTCAACTTTTCTGAGTATATAGCAAGCATTGTTATTGCTGGGTCATAGGGCAACTCAATATTTAGTTTTCTAAGGAATTGCCACGCTAAGTTGCACACTGCCTTTCCCATTGTGCCAGTCTGAATCTGTGGTGGACCCCAGAAAAGCCATGTCCTTTGATCCTCATTCAGTATTGCTAGGTGGGAACATTTTGATTCCATGAAGATGTGACCCACCCAATTGTGGGTGGTAACTTTTGATTAGATGATTTCCATGGAGGTGTGTCTCCACCCAGTGAAGGTGGAGTTGCTTGCTGTAATCCTTTAAAAGAGGAAACATTTTGGAGAGAATGTCTTTTTGGTAGAGCCATGTGAAAGCCAGCAGACATGGCCATGTTTGCCATGTGCCCTTCCAGCTGAGAGAAATGTTGAATGTTGTTGACCTTCTTGAACCAAGGTATCTTTCCCTGGATGCCTTAAATTGGACATTTATATAAACTTGTTTTAATTGGGGCATTTTCTTGGCCTTAGAACTGTAAACTAGCAACTTATTAAATGCCCCATTTAAAAAGCCATTCCATTTCTGGTATTTTGCATTCTGGCAGCTAACAAACTAGAACACCCACCAACAGTGAATAATTGCTCCAATTTCTCTGCATCTTCTCCAATATTTATAGCTTCCTGTTTGTTTAACAGCAGCCATTCTTATAGATACGAGGTGATATTTCATTGTCATCTTAAGTCACATTTCCCTCATAGCCAATGAAGATGAACAGCTCTTCATGTACTTTTTAGCCATCTGTATTTGCTCTTCAGAAAAGTATGTATTCATTTCCTCTGCCCCTTTTATAATTGGATTGTTTGTTCTTTTGTTGGTGATCTGTATAATTGCTTTATGTACACAGGATATCAAGGCTTCATCCAATATGTGGTTTCCAAAGATTTTCTCTTGTTGAGTTGGCTGCCTCTTCACCTTTTTAACAAAGTATTTTGAAGCATTGGAGCTCAAATTTGTCTATTTTTTCTTTCACAGGTTGTGCTTATGTGTAAAGTTTAAGAAGCTAGTTCACTGCCGCCACGCTTGTTGCCCAGGGCCGACTAGGAAATTCGGACGGGCTCTTTCCCGGGCTGCGGCGACCAGCAACCCTCCCTGCGTTCGGACCCCGGGCCGGCTCAAGCCGCTTCGGCTAGCGAACCCCCGGACGGCGAGAGTTTTCCAAAGTTTAAGGTCCCACAGCACCTTTTACTGGTGGGACCCACAGACAAACATGTGCCACGAGCGCCACCTACTGGGCAGGATAAGAAAAACAGAACCCAGAGATTTCACAGAAAAATCTTCCAAACTTTTGGATACAATACCCAGGGAAATCTGTCTAAATGCGCAGATGCCAACAGAAGATAACGGATCACACTCAAATAATTGAAAATATGGCCCACTCAAAGGAACAAACCAATAGTTCAAATGAGATACAGGAGCTGAGACAACTAATGATGAATATACGAACAGAAATGGAAAACCTCTTCAAAAATGAAATCGATAAATTGAGGGAGGACATGAAGAAGACATGGGCTGAACATAAAGAAGAAATAGAAAAACTGAAAAAACAAATCACAGAACTTATGGAAGTGAAGGACAAAGTAGAAAAGATAGAAAAAACAATGGATACCTACAATGATAGATTCAAAGAGACAGAAGATAGAATTAGTGATTTGGAGGATGGAACATCTGAATTCCAAAAAGAAACAGAAACTATCGGGAAAAGAATGGAAAAATTTGAACAGGGTATCAGGGAACTCAAGGACAATATGAACCGCACAAATATACGTGTTGTGGGTGTCCCAGAAGGAGAAGAGAAGGGAAAAGGAAGAGAAAAACTAATGGAAGAAATTTTCACTGAAAATTTCCCAACTCTTATGAAAGACCTAAAATTACAGATCCAAGAAGTGCAGCGCATCCCAAAGAGATTAGACAAAAATAGGCGTTCTCCAAGACACTTACTAGTTAGAATGTCAGAGGTCAAAGAGAAAGAGAGGATCTTGAAAGCAGCAAGAGAAAAACAATCCATCTCATACAAGGGAAACCCAATAAGACTATGTGTAGATTTCTCAGCAGAAACCATGGAGGCTAGAAGACAGTGGGATGATATATTTAAATTACTAAAAGAGAAAAACTGCCAACCAAGACTCCTATATTCAGCAAAATTGTCCTTCAAAAATGAGGGAGAAATTAAAACATTCTCAGACAAAAAGTCACTGAGAGAATTTGTGACCAAGAGACCAGCTCTGCAAGAAATACTAAAGGGAGCACTAGAGTCAGATATGAAAAGACAGAAGAGAGAGGTATGGAGAAGAGTGTAGAAAGAAGGAATGTCAGATATGATATATATAATACAAAAGGCAAAATGGCAGAGGAAAATATTATCCAAACAGTAATAACACTAAATGTTAATAGACTGAATTCCCCAATCAAAAGACATAGATTGGCAGAATGGATTAAAAAACAGGATCCTTCTATATGCTGTCTACAGGAAACACATCTTAGACCCAAAGATAAACATAGGTTGAAAGTGAAAGGTTGGGAAAAGATATTTCATGCAAATAACAACCAGAAAATAGCAGGAGTGGCTATACTAATATCCAACAAGTTAGACTTCAAATGTAAAACAGTTAAAAGAGACAAAGAAGGACACTATATACTAATAAAAGGAACAATTAAACAAGAAGACATAACAATCATAAATATTTATGCACCGAACCAGAATGCCCCAAAATACGTGAGGAATACATTGCAAACACTGAAAAGGGAAATAGACACAAATACCATAATAGTTGGAGACTTCAATTCCCCACTCTCATCAATGGACAGAACATCTAGACAGAGGATCAATAAAGAAATAGAGAATCTGAATATTATTATAAAGGAGCTAGACTTAACAGACATTTATAGGACATTACATCCCACAACAGCAGGATACACCTTTTTCTCAAGTGCTCATGGATCATTCTCAAAGATAGACCATATACTGGGTCACAAAGCAAGTCTTAACAAATTTAAAAAGATTGAAATCATACACAACACTTTCTCGGATCATAAAGGAATGAAGTTGGAAATCAATAATAGGCGGAATGCCAGAAAATTCACAAATACGTGGAGGCTCAACAACACACTCTTAAACAACGAGTGGGTCAAAGAAGAAATTGCAAGAGAAATTAGTAAATACCTCGAGGCAAATGAAAATGAAAACACAACATATCAAAACTTCTGGGATGCAGCAAAGGCAGTGCTAAGAGGGAAATTTATTGCCCTAAATGCCTATATCAGAAAAGAAGAAAAGGCAAAAATGCAGGAATTAACTGTTCAATTGGAAGAACTGGAGAAAGAACACAAACTAATCCCAAAGCAAGCAAAAGGAAAGAAATAACAAAGATCAGAGCAGAAATAAATGAAATTGAAAATATGAAAACAGTAGAGAAAATCAATAAGACCAGAAGTTGGTTCTATGAGAAAATCAATAAGATTGATGGGCCCCTATCAAGATTGACAAAAAGAAGAAGAGAGAGAATGCAAATAAATAATATCAGAAATGGAAGAGGAGACATAACTACTGACCTCACAGAAATAAAGGAGGTAATAACAGGATACCATGAACAACTTTACGCTAATAAATACAACAATTTAGATGAAATGGACGGGTTCCTGGAAAGACATGAACAACCAACTTTGACTCAAGAAGACATAGATGACCTCAACAAACCAATCACAAGTAAAGAAATTGAATCAGTCATTCAAAAGCTTCCTAAAAAGAAAAGTCCAGGACCAGATAGCTTCACATGTGAATTCTACCAAACGTTCCAGAAAGAATTAGTACCAATTCTCTTCAAACTCTTCAAAAAAATCGAAGTGGAGGAAAAACTGCCTAATTCATTCTATGAAGCCAACATCACCCTCATACCAAAACCAGGCAAAGATATTACAAAAAAAGAAAACTACAGACCAATCTCTCTAATGAATATAGATGCAAAAATCCTCAATAAAATTCTAGCAAATTGTATCCAACAACACATTAAAAGAATTATACATCATGACCAAGTAGGATTTATCCCAGGTATGCAAGGATGGTTCAACATAAGAAAATCAATTAATGTAATACACCATATCAACAAATCAAAGCAGAAAAATCACATGATCATCTCAATTGATGCAGAGAAGGCATTCGACAAGATTCAACATCCTTTCCTGTTGAAAACACTTCAAAAGATAGGAATACAAGGGAACTTCCTTAAAATGATAGAGGGAATATATGAAAAACCCACAGCTAATATCATCCTCAATGGGGAAAAATTGAAAACTTTCCCCCTAAGATCAGGAACAAGACAAGGATGTCCACTATCACCACTATTATTCAACATTGTGTTGGAGGTTCTAGCCAGAGCAATTAGACAAGAAAAAGAAATACAAGGCATCAAAATTGGAAAGGAAGAAGTAAAACTATCACTGTTTGCAGACGATATGATGCTATACGTCGAAAACCCGGAAAAATCCACAACAAAACTACTAGAGCTAATAAATGAGTACAGCAAAGTAGCAGGTTACAAGATCAACATTCAAAAATCTGTAGCATTTCTATACACTAGCAATGAACAAGCTGAGGGGGAAATCAAAAAACGAATCCCATTTGCAATTGAAACTAAAAGAATAAAATACCTAGGAATAAATTTAACTAAAGAGACAAAAAACCTATATAAAGAAAACTACAAAAAACTGCTAAAAGAAATCACAGAAGACCTAAATAGATGGAAGGGCATACCGTGTTCATGGATTGGAAGACTAAATATAGTTAAGATGTCAATCCTACCTAAATTGATTTACAGATTCAATGCAATACCAATCAAACTCCCAACAACTTATTTTTCAGAAATAGAAAAACCAATAAGCAAATTTATCTGGAAGGGCAGGGTGCCCCGAATTGCTAAAAACATCTTGAGGGAAAAAAACGAAGCTGGAGGTCTCGCGCTGCCTGACTTTAAGGCATATTATGAAGCCACAGTGGTCAAAACAGCATGGTATTGGCATAAAGATAGATATATCGACCAATGGAATCGAATAGAGTGCTCAGATATAGACCCTCTCATCTATGGACATTTGATCTTTGATAAGGCAGTCAAGCCAACTCACCTGGGACAGAGCAGTCTCTTCAATAAATGGTGCCTAGAGAACTGGATATCCATATGCAAAAGAATGAAAGAAGGCCCATCTCTCACACCTTATACAAAAGTTAAGTCAAAATGGATCAAAGATCTAAACATTAGGTCTAAGACCATAAAACAGATAGAGGAAAATGTTGGGAGATATCTTATGGATCTTACAACTGGAGGTGGTTTTATGGACCTTAAACCTAAAGCATGAGCACTGAAGAAGGAAATAATTAAATGGGAACTCCTCAAAATTAAATACTTTTGTGCATCAAAGAACTTCATCAAGAAAGTAGAAAGACAGCCTTCACAATGGGAGACAATATTTGGAAATGATATATCAGATAAAGGTCTAGTATCCAGAATTTATAAAGAGATTTGTCAACTCAACAACAAAAAGACAGCCAACCCAATTACAAAATGGGAAAAAGACTTGAACAAACACCTATCAGAAGAGGAAATACAAATGGCCAAAAGGCACATGAAGAGATGCTCAATGTCCCTGGCCATTAGAGAAATGCAAATCAAAACCACAATGAGATATCATCTCACACCCACCAGAATGGCCATTATCAACAAAACAGAAAATGACAAGTGCTGGAGAGGATGCGGAGAAAGAGGCACACTTATCCACTGTTGGTGGGAATGTCAAATGGTGCAACCACTGTGGAAGGCAGTTTGGTGGTTCCTCAAAAAGCTGAATATAGAATTGCCATACGACCCAGCAATACCATTGCTGGGAATATACTCAAAGGACTTAAGGGCAAAGACACAAATGGACATTTGCACACCAATGTTTATAGCAGCGTTATTTACAACTGCAAAGAGATGGAAACAGCTGAAATCTCCATCAACAGAAGAGTGGCTAAACAAACTGTGGTATATACATACAATGGAATACTATGCAGCTTTAAGACAGGATAAACTTATGAACCATGTAATAACATGGATGGACCTAGAGAACATTATGCTGAGTGAGTCTAGCCAAAAACTAAAGGACAAATACTGTATGGTCCCACTGATGTGAACAGACATTCGAGAATAAATTTGGAATATGTCCTTGATAACAGAGTCCAGCAGGAGGTAGAAACAGGGTAAGATAATGGCCAATTGGAGTTGAAGGGATACAGACGGTGTAACAGGACTAGATACAAAAACTCAAAAATGGACAGCACAATAATACCTAATCGTAAAGTAATCATGTTAAAACACTGAATGAAACTGCATCTGAGCTATAGGTTTTTGTTTTGTTTTGTTTTGTTTTGTTTTGATTTTACTATTATTACTTTTATTTTTTTTCTTTATATTAACATTCTATATCTTTTTCGGTTATGTTGCTAGTTCTTCTATACCAATGCATATGTACTAAGAAATGATGATCATGCATCTATGTGATGATGTTAAGAATTAATGATTGCATATGTAGAATGGTATGATCTCTAAATGTTGGGTTAATTTCTTTTTTTCCGTTAATTAAAAAAAAAAAAAAAGAGAAGGGATAATTGGAGCTGAAGGGATACAGACTGTACAATGGGACTGGATATAAAAACTCAGAAATGGACAGCACAATACTACCCAATTGTAATGCAATTATGTTAAAACACTGAATGAAGCTGCATGTGAGGTATAGGTTTTTTGTTTTTGTTTTTGTTTTTCTTTCTATTATTGTTTTAATTCTTATTCTGTTGTCTTTTTATTTCTTTTTCTAAATCGATGCAAATGTACTAAGAAATGATGAATATGCAACTATGTGATGTTATTAAGAATTACTGATTGTATATGTAGATTGGAATGATTTCTAATTGTTTTGTTAATTCTTTTTTTAATTAATAAAAAATATATAAAAAAATAAGCTAGTTCATATTACAAGATCTTGAAGACATTCCTTTTTTTCTTTTTCAAGAAGTTAATGATACTGGCTCTTACATTTAGGTCTTTGATACATTTTGAATTAATTTTTGTATAGGAGGTAGGGTATAAGCTAGGGGTTCTCTTTTATTCTTCTGGCTATTAAAATCCAGTTCTCCCATGCCCATTTCTTAAAAAGACTATTCTGTCCCCTATTGAAGATCATATGGCCATAAATTTGGCGGTCTATCTCTGCACTTGATTCTATTACACTTGTCAGTCATTCTACCTTTGTGCCAGTACCATGCTGTTTTGACCTCTGTGGCTTTATCGTAAGCTTTAAAGTCAGGAAGTGATAGATGCCCCCAGTTTTCTCTTCTTTTTAAGGATATCTTTAGGTTTTCAAGGTCTCTTTCCCTTCCATATAAATTTGATAACCAGTTTTTCCAAAACTTCAATGTAGGTTGTTGGGATTTTCTTGGCATTGCATTGAATCTGTTCTTAAGTTTGGGTAGAATTGACATCTTGATTATATTGAACCTTCCTATTCATGAGTATGGAATATCTTTCCATCTATTTAGGCCATTTTTTTTTCTTTTAGTATTTTTTTTGTAATATTCTGTGTGTAAGTCCTTGACATCCCTGGTTAGGTTTATTCCTAGATAACTAGTTCCTCTCTTCACTGTTCTTTATGGATTTTTTTCCTTAGTTGTCCTCAGTTAGGTCATGGTTTGCGTTTAAAAACATTATTGATTTTTGTACATTAATCCTGTATCCTGCCACTTTGACGAATTTCTTTATTAGCTCAAGTAGTTTTACTGTAGATTTCTCAGAATTTTCTAAGTATAGGAACATGTCACCTGCAAATAATGAAAGTTTTTTCTTCTTTCCTTTCTATTTGGATGTTTTTTATTTCTTTCTCCTAAGTACTTCAGCTAGTATTACTACTACATTGTTGAATAGTAGTGGTGACAGTGGGCATCCATGTCTCATCCCCAATCTAAAGGGGAATGCTTTCATTTTCTCACTGGTAAGTATGATGCTGGCTATGAGTTTTTATGCATGCCCTTTATGATAATGAGAAAGTTTCCTTCAATGCCTAACTTAAAATTGTTTTTATCAGGAAAGGATGCTGGATTTTGTTGAAAGTTTTTCAGCATCACTCAATATAATCATATGACTTTTTCCTTTCAATTTGTTAATGTGCTGTATTATATTGATTGATTTTCTTATGTTGAACCACCTTGCATTCCTGGTATGAATCCTACTTGATCATGAAATATAATACTTTCAATGTGGCATTGGATATGATTTGCTGGTATTTTGTTACAAATTTTTGAATCTATGTTGATTAGGGAGATTGGTCTGTAGTTTTCTTTTCTTGTATAGTCCTGATCCAATTTTTTTCATTAATTAAAAAAAATTAACTAACACAACATTTAGAAATCATTCCATTCTACATATGCAATCAGTAATTCTTAATATCATCACATATATGTATGACCATCATTTCTTAGTATGTTTGCATCGATTTAGAAAAAGAAATAGCAAGACAACAGAAAAAGAAATAAAATGATAATATAGAGAAAAAAATAAAAATAAAAAATAAAAAAATATATAGAAAAACAAAACAAACCAAAAACTATAGTTCAGATGCAGCTTCCTTCAGTGTTTTAACATAATTACATTACAATTAGGCAGTATTGTGCTTTCCTTTTTTGAGTTTTTGTATCCAGTCCTGTTGCACAGTCTGTATCCCTTCAGCTCCAATTACCCATTATCTTACCCTATTTCTAACTCCTGATGGTCTCTATTACCAATGACATATTCCAAGTTTATTCTCTAATGTTGGTTCACATCAGTGGGACCATACAGTATTTTCCCTTTAGTTTTTGGCTAGTCTCACTCAGCATAATGTTCTCTAGGTCCATCCATGTTATTACATGGTTCATAAGTTTATTCTGTCTTAAAGCTTCATAATATTCCATTGTATGTATATACCACAGTTTGTTTAGCCATTCATCTGTTGATGGACATTTTGGCTGTTTCCATCTCTTTGCAATTGTAAATAATGCTGCTATAAACATTAGTGTGCAAATGTCCGTTTGTGTCTTTGCCCTTAAGTCCTTTGAGTAGATACCTAGCAATGGTATTGCTGGGTCATATGGCAATTCTATATTCAGTTTTTTGAGGAACTGCCAAACTGCCTTCCACAGTGGTTGCACCATTTGACATTCCCACCAACAGTGGATAAGTGTGCCTCTTTCTCCGCATCCTCTCCAGCACTTGTCATTTTCTGTTTTGTTGATAATGGCCATTCTGGTGGGTGTGAGATGATATCTCATTGTGGTTTTGATTTGCATTTCTCTAATGGCCAGGGACATTAAGCATCTCTTCATGTGCCACAGGAGGATTTTTATAACTTTTCATGCACAGATTTCCAACTTCATTCCTTTATGATCCGAGAAAGTGTTGTGTATGATTTCAATCTTTTTAAATTTGTTGAGACTTGCTTTGTGACCCAGCATATGGTCTATCTTTGAGAATGATCCATAAGCACTTGAGAAAAAGGTGTATCCTGCTGTTGTGGGGTGTAATGTCCTTTAAATGTCTGTTAAGTCTAGCTCATTTATTGTAATATTCTAATTCTCTATTTCTTTATTGATCCTCTGTCTAGATGTTCTGTCCATTGATGAGAGTGGCGAATTGAAGTCTCCAACTATTATGGTAGATGTGTCTATTTCCCTTTTCAGTGATAGCAGTGTATTCCTCACGTATTTTGGGGCATTCTGATTCAGTGCGCAAATACTTATGATTGTTATGTCTTCTTGTTTAACTGTTCCTTTTATTAATAGATAGTATCCTTCTTTGTCTCTTTTAACTGTTTTACATTTGGAGCCTAATTTGTTGGATATTAATATAGGCACTCCTGCTCTTTCCTAGTTGTTATTTGCATGAAATATCTTTTCCAAACCTTTCACTTTCAACCTATGTTTATCTTTGTGTCTAAGATGTGTTTCCTGTAGACAGCATATAGAAGGATCCTGTTTTTAAATCCATTCTGCCAGTCTTTGTCTTTTCATTGGGGAATTGAGTCCATTAACATTTAGTGTTATTACTGTTTGGGTAATACTTTCCTCTACCATTTTGCCTTTTGTATTATATATATCATATCTGATTTTCCTTTTTTCTACACTCTTCTCCATACCTCTCTCTTCTGTCTTCTCATATCTGACTCTAGTGCTCCCTTTAATATTTCTTGCAGAGCTGGTCTCTTGGTCACAAATTCTCTCAGTGACTTTTTGTCTGAAAATGTTTTAATTTCTCCCTCATTTTTGAAGGACAATTTTGCTGGATATAGAAGTCTTGGTTGGCAGTTTTTCTCTTTTAGTAATTTAAATATATCATCCCACTCTCTTCTAGCGTCCATGGTTTCTGCTGAGAAATCTACACATAGTCTTATTGGGTTTCCCTTGTATGTGATGGATTGTTTTTCTCTTGCTGCTTTCAAGATCCTCTCTTTCTCTTTGACCTCTGACGTTCTAACTAGTAAATGTCTTGGAGAATGCCTATTTGGATCTATTCTCTTTGGGGTGCTCTGCACTTCTTGGATCTGTAATTTTCGGTCTTTCTTAAGAGTTGGGAAATTTTCAGTGATAATTTCTTCCATTAGTTTTTCTCCTCCTTTTCCCTTCTCTTCTCCTTCTGGGACACCCACAACATGTATATTTGTGTGCTTCATATTATCATTCAATTTCCTGAGCCCCTGCTCAAATTTTTCCATTCTTTTCCCTATAGTTTCTGTTTCTTTTTGGATTTCAGATGTTCCATCCTCCAGTTCACTAATTCTAGCCTCTGTCTCTTTAAATCTACCATTTTAGGTTTCCATTGTTTTTTTCATCTCTTCTACTGTATCTTTCATTCCCATAAGTTCTGTGATTTGTTTTTTCAGACTTTCCATTTCTTCTTTTTGTTCATCCCATGCCTTCTTCATGTCCTCCCTCAATTTATTGATTTGGTTTTTGAAGAGGTTTTCCATTTCTGTTCGTATATTCAGAATTAGTTGTCTCAGCTCCTGTATCTCATATGAGTTATTGGTTTGTTCCTTTGACTGGGCCATATCTTCAATTTTCCTGGTGTGATTTGTTATTTTTTGCTGGCATCTGGGCATTTAATCAGATTTCTCTGAGTGTGGGACCCAGCAGACTGAAAGAATTTCCTGTGAAGTCTCTGGGCTCTGTTTTTCTTATCCTGCCCAGTATGTGGTGCTTGTCTGTCTGCGGGTCCCACCAGCAAAAGATGTTGTGGCTACTTTAACTTTGGAAGACTCTCGCTGCTGGGTGTGTGGTGGAGACAGAGGAAAAGTTGTAGGTTGGTTTTAATGGCTTCAAATTGTGAAGTCGTGGGATCTGAATTCCTTGAGAGAGGGATTCCACCTGAGTTGCATTTCACCCCTCCTGCGGGGAAGGTTCAGGTGGTAGAGCAGCCTGTTTCTGTGTTCAGGGCAGTTGTAACCTGTGTAATCCCAGCGCTGAGCCCAGAGGCAACCAAGCCTCCATAGAAACAGCCACAGAAGGCTCTGTTTCACCCCCTTTCCTCTTTTTCAGTTAGCCCAATCAGCGACTTCCACCTTGATCCGTTTTGCCTGAGCTGAAGGCCTATTTTTAGTAGTCAGAAGTTGTTCATTAATGCCACTATTGGTGTTAGGTTGGGCTCAGTCTCTACTACTGTTGGAGACTCTTTCCTTTCCCTCTGGGAAGTCGCCTGTGGGGGAGGGGTGCTGGCCACTGCAGCTTGGGGAACCGCTGATCTGAGGCTCCCAGCCGGCCCGGGAAGCTGCGTGTGTGGGAGGTGCTCCGGTTGCCAGCCACCATGGCTTGGGGAACCACTGATCTGAAGCTCCCAGCCAGCCTGGGATGCCGCATGTGGGAGGGCCACCGCAGCTTGGGGAACTGCCAATCCGAGGCTCCCAGCCAGCCCGGGAATCCACATGTGTGGAAGGGGCTCCAGTCGCCGGCCGCCGCGGCTTGGGGAACCGCTAATCCAAGGCTCCTGTGAGAAGATTTTTGATGACTAATTGAGTCTCTTTCCTTGTAATTGATTTGTTGAGATCTCCTATTCCTTCTCCAGTCAGTTTAAGTAATTCATGTATTTCTAAGAATATGTGCACTTCATCTAAGTTATCTCATTTATTGACGTATGGTTGTTCATAATATTATCTAAATTTCTTCATGATCTGTGGTAACAGCCCCCCTCTCATTTTTTATTTTACTTATTTGTGTCCTCTTTTTTTTCTTTATTAGTCGAGCTAGGGGACCATCAATTTTATTAATTTTCTCAAAGAATCAATTTTTAGTTTTGTTGAAACTTTCTATTGTTTATTGTTCTCCAGTTTGCTTATTTCTGCTTTAGTCTTTATCATTTCTTTTCTTTTGGGATTAGTTTTCTGTTCTTTCTCTAAATTCTCCAAGTTAACCATTAAAACCTCAAGTTTTGCTCATTCTTGTTTTTTATTTTTATTTATTTTTTAATTTAGTCATTTAGGGCAATACATTTCCCTTTCAGCACTACCTTTTTCTCATCCCATAAGGTTTTATGTGTTCAATCTTGTCACCATTCATCTCCAGATGTTTACTGATTTATCTAGCAATTTCCTCCTTGATCCACTGATTATTTAAGAGAGTGTAGTTTAATTTCCATATATTTTTTAAAGCTCTGGTTCTTTGGTGATTAATAATTTCCAATTTTATTCTGTTGTAATCAGAAAAAGTGCTTTGAATAGTTTCAATCTTGTTAAAATTATAGAGACCAAATTTATGATCAGTATATGGTTTATCCTAGAACATATTCCATGTGCACTAGAGAATAATGTGTATCCAGGTGTTTTTGAATGTAATGGTTTATATATGTCTGTTAGATTTAATGAATTTATCTTATTGTTTAGGTTCTCTATTTCCTTGTTGATCATCTTTGTGGTTGTTCTATCTATAGTGAAGAGTGGTGTATTGAAGTCTTCTACAGTTACTCTTGATATGTCTATAGCTCCCTTCAGTTTTACCAATATGTGTTTCATGTACTTTAGACATCCTTGATTGAGAGCATATACATTTATGATTGTTATTTCTTCCTGGTGAACTGTCCCTTTTATTAATATGTAGTACCCTTCTTCATCTCTTATAGTATCTTTATATTAAAAGTCTATTTTGTCTGATATTAGTATAGCTATTCCTGCTTCCTTTTGGTTAGAGCTTGCATAGAATATCTTTTTCCATCCTTTCACTTTCAATTGGTGTCCTTGAGTCTAAGATGACTCATTTGTAGATAGCATATAGATGGATTATGCATTTTGATCCATTCTGTCGACATTTATCTTTTAATTGATGAGTTTAGGTTGTTATCTGTCATGGTCAGGTTCATGTGTCAACTTGGCCAAGGGGTGGTACCTGTTTGTATGGTTGGACAAGTGCTGGCCTGTCTATTGCAATGAGGATATTTCATAGAATTAGATCATGATCACATCAGCTGCATCCACAGCTGATTCCATTTGTAATCAGCCAAGAGGAGTGTCTTCTGCAATGAGTGATGCTCAATCTACTCACTGGAAGACTTTTAAGGAGGATTCAGAAGAGACAGGCTCTCTTCCTGCTTCAGCTGGTGAGTATCTCCTGTGGAGTTCATCCAGACCCTCCATCAGAATTGTCATCTTCACAGACTGCCCTGTGGATTTTGGACTCTGCGTTCCAAAACACTTGAAACACTTTCATAAATATCATATATGTGAGTGTTCCCAGTTGATTCTGTTTCTCTAGAGAACCATAATTAATACATCTTAGTATCAGGAGTGGTTCTTAAGAAAAAGAATCTTAAAAATGGGTTTTTACAAATGGTTTTCTACTCTGACTGGACTCAAAGGCACTAAGGAATCTGATTCCCATAATCAGAATGACACTGTCAATCCATGGAGTGACTTGGCAAAAGAGATAGTCAAAATATCGCCATTTGATTCTCCTAATGCTTCACTTGTACAAAGCCAGGCTCTGGGGGATAATGTTTTTGATATCTTTACAGAGTTTTGTGGAAATAAGAGGTATACAGATGTTGACTGGTTGTTGTTAGATACACTGGCTCCATTAAGGAGTGAAAGGGATGGGCTTAAGGATTCAAACAAGAAGCTAAGTGCTGTCAGACAGATGTAGACATTTCTATGAGTATCCTGAAGGAAAATCTAATTTCCTGTAGCTGTAGACTTTAGATCTCTGAAAATTAGACTCAGAATCTTATTGTTAGACTAGCAACTTGACAATTTAAACTGAAATTTCAATGTTGCATAGTGTCTGCTGTTAAAGTGAGGGCATTATTTGGAAGGTGTGGGACCCTGAAAAATGGGATGGTGACATATGGATTGATAATGATGTTGGGTTTGAGGTTGAAACCCTAGGTCATGCTGAGTCTTCTCTAGATAACCCATAATAGTCTACCCCAAGAACATAGCTGCTCCACCTCCAGCCTACCTTGAGGAGTTGGCCACTCAACCTCCCCCCGAAGGGTTTATCCCTAGAGCGATTAATCCTGTTTCACCAGATGAAACTGAAAATGAAGACCCTGAAGCAAATTGCTTGGAAGGTATGGTATACTACAAAAGAACTGCGTGTTTTCCAATTTATATAGACAGAAATCAGGGGAATATGAGTGGCAATGGATTTTAAGGGTGTGGGATAATGGTGGGAGGAATATAAGGCTGGATCAGGCTGAATTTATTGATATGGACCCATAAGCAGAGATTCTGCATTCAATGTTATAGCTTGAGGGGTTAGAAAAATATTAACAGTTTGTTTGCATGGTTGGTTGGAACATGGATCAAAAGATGTCCAACATTACCTGGGGTTGAAATGCCAGAACTGCCCTAGTATAACGTAGATGAGGGGATCCAGAGGGTTAGAGAAATTGGAATTTTAGAGTGGGTTTATCATGCAAAACCTGCTCTTACATCCCAGGAATGTCCAGAGGATGAGCCTTTTACCAGAACATTGAGAAATAAATTTGTGAGACTAACATCATCATCCCTGAAGAGCTCTGTAGTTGCTATTCTCTGTAGGTCAGATATTACTGTGAGAACTGCTGTCACTGAGCTGGAATCTTTAAACACAATGGGGATGATGGGATCCAAAGTTGGCAGAAGTCAGGTGGCAGCACTTAATCACCAAAGACAGGGTAGACACAGCTATTATAATAGACAGCAAACTCAAAGCAGGAGTCAAAATTATATGACTCACAAGGATTTGTGACATTGGCTGGTAAATCATGGGGTACCTAGAAATACAATAGAAGGGCTGTCTACTAAATTCTTGTTTGAGCTGTGTAAACAAAGAGCTCTAGTTCAAGTGAACAGAAATCTAACCTGAATTACAAAAACAGAGAGTCACAGCCCCTTAATCAATTTCCAGACTTGAGGCAGTTTACAGACCCAGAGCCCTTGAATGAAGGGGAAGCCAGGTCCCTTTGGGGGAGAATCCTATTACGCTCCCACAAATTTATACTGTTAAACTTCCTCCAAGCCTTCCACAAGTAGACCAACAGCGTTTTACCAGGGTAATTGTGCATTGGGGAAAAGGAAATGATCAGATATTTGGGGATTATTAGACACTGGTTCAGAAGTGACATTAATTCCAGGGGAACCAAAATATCACTCTGGTCCACCAGTCAGAGTGGGGGTTTATGGAGGCCATATGATCAATAAAATTCCATATGATCAATGTAAGTTTAACTCAGGACTGTCTCACAGTGGGTCTAGTGGGTACCTATGAAATGTCCTCATTATAACAGATAGGCCAGCACTTTTCCAACCATACAAACAGGTACCACCACTTGGCCAAGTTGATCCATGAACCTGACCATGACAGTCAGCTGCAATTGGAGTTACAGAGGGACCCACTCTGTATATATTCTCTATATACAGAGAATAACTGTAGTTATTTCTCCAGTTCCAAAATGTATAATTGGTACAGACCTGCTGAGTAACTGGCAGTATCCCCACATTGGCTCTCTAACTCATGCAGTGAGGGCTATTTTGGTGGGAAAGGCCAAGTTGAAGCCATTAGAACTCTCCCTACCTAGCAAAATACTAAATCAGAAGCAATACTGGATTCCTGGAGGGATTGCAGAGATTACTGCCATTCTTAAGGACTTGAAGCATGCAAGGGTGGTGATTCCCACCACATCCCCATTCAACTCTCCTATTTGGCTTGTGCAGAAAACAGACAGGTCTTGGAGGATGACAGTGGGTTATCATAAGCTCAACCAGGTGGTAACTCCAATTGCAGCTGACTGTCATGGTCAGGTTCATGGATCAACTTGGCCAAGTGGTGGTACCCGTTTGTATGGTTGGAAAAATTCTGACCTATGAAATGAAGACATTTCATAGAATTAGATCATGATCATATCAGTTGCATCCAAAGCTGATTCCATTTGTAATCAGCCAAGGGGAGTGTCTTCTGCAATGAGTGATGCTCAATCTAATCACTGGAAGCCTTTTAAGGAGGATTCAGAAGAGACATGCTCTCTTCCTGCTTCAGCTGGTGAGCCTCTCCTGTGTACTTTGTCCAGACCCTCCATCAGAATTGTCATCTTAATAGCCTGCCCTGCAGATTTTGGACTCTGAATTCCCATGGTCATGTTAGACACTTTCATAAATTTTGTATTTGCTAGTGTTCCCTGTCGATTCTGTTTGTCTAGAGAATCCTGACTAATACATCAGCGTTCAAATTAATTACTGTAAAAGCAAGTCTTGATTATACCATCTTGTCCTTGAGTTTTTATTTGTCATATCTGTGTATTATTTTCCTTCTCTCTCTCCTTTCCTTTAAATTACTTTTACTCATTCTTCAATTCTATGCCCTTCTCCAGACCTCCCTCTCCTGTCTTTTTTATCACCTGACAAGTCTTCCTTTAGTATTTCTTGTAAGGCTGGTCTCTTGTTGACTAGTTATCTTAATCTTTCTGTATCTTTGAAGACTTTAACCTCTCCCTCAATTTTGAAGTATAACTTGGCTGGATAAAGAATTCTTGGTTGAAAGCCTTTCTCATTCAAGATCTTAAAAATATATCACAGCCTTCTTGCTTCTATGGTGTCTGTTGAATAGTCTGAATTCATTCGTATGTGTTTTCCCTTGTATATAGTAGATTGCTTTTCCCATGTTCCTTTCAGCACTTTCTGTTTCTCTTGAACACTTGACAGTCTAATTAATATGTGTTTTGGAGTCGGCTTGCTCAGATTTATTCTATTTGGAGTTTTCTGGATCTCTTTGATGTTCATATTTGTGTTTTTTATAAGGGTTGGGAAGTTTCTCCAATTATATCTTCAACTAACTTTCCCAATCATTTCCTTTAATCCTTCTGGAACACCAATAATCCATATATTTCTGTGCCCACTGTCCATCATTTCCCTATGATCTAGTTGCATTTTTCCATCTTTCTTGCCATTTGTTCTGTTGTGAACTCTAGTTCTATTGTTCTATCTTCTAGCTCATGTGTTCTTCCTTCAGCTTCTTTGAATCTGTTATCATGTGTCTCCAGCATAATTTTTATTTGGTCTACTGTATCTTTCACTCCTATAAAAGCTGCCATTTTTCTATTTAAATTGCTGTATTTTTCTTTATGCTCTTCTAGTGTCTTCCTGATATCATTTAGTTCTTCATAAATATCCTTGAGTAGGTGTTCCACATTGTGTGTCCCCTCAGGAATATTGATTTGGTCATTTGGCTAGGCCATATCTGCTTGGATATTCATGTATTTTGTGATTTTCTGTTGTGTTCAGGGCATTTGATATCTGGATATGTTTATTATGCAAGTCGGTTTCCTTCACTCTTCTAATGGTTTGTATTTACTTAGTTTTGCTGAATGTTTCCTTTTACACTTTTTTCAGTAATTTTCTGCCAAATAAAGGCCCAGATTTCATGTAGGGAATACAATTCAACTTAAGGCTCTACTATAATGTAGGTCAGGGTGCATAGGTGACAGAATGGTTGACTACCATGCAGGACACCCAAGGTGAGCTAGCACCCTGGGACCTGCAGTCCTGTATATTTTCTCCACATCTTCTATCTTGTTTCACAGAGCAGGAGTGAACTTACTCCACTCTGGTCCACCATCTTCTTGGAAGCCCATAGAGGTATTAATTGTTAAAAATGCTAAGGTATTCAACCAAAAATGAATGGAAAAAATAAACAACAAAAGAAATATACCTACAGTTAATACTTATGTAAAGATGTGAACATTGGGCAACTTTGAGAGAAAAGGGAAGAAGCAGTGGTAATGTCAATGAAAGTAACATAACTTATCATATGTACCCAATTAATGAGAAGGACACAATTCACATATCTTCTGTTGATGTGAATATCCAGAAAACTTCATTGATTTACTGCTGGAAGACTATATTGAAAAAATAAATCTGAAATGTAGCAAAATTAAATGTCATATTATATTTTCTTTTACCAAAATATGTCACTATTGATCTGTGTATTTACATGTCTAAATACATATATGTACACAGAAATATGCATATTTGCATGCATATACATATTTATAGGTATAGTTGTGTAAGTGGTTATATAAATAAACAAATATATATACACACATGCATACTTGTGTTTATATCTCTATTAATCCATATCTCCACATATACACACAAAGACACAGAGGCAGATGTGTGATGTATGTAACTGAGGGATTTTGTTCACAATATTTTAAGGGGACAAGAACAGCTTACAGCTATTCATTAAAACTATACATTGTAATGGTGTTGATGCTAGCTGAGAGGTGGAGGCAAAAGAAAATCTACCATTAAAGAATAGATATGTGAAATCTGTTAGATAAATATCATAGACAATAATGAGGAAGAAGCAAAAGAATCACATTATGGAACCATCAATAATAAGTAAAATGACATAAAATACAAAGTTAAAATTTGCAGCACAGTAACATAAATGCACGCTGTATTTATCATTGTTCTCTACAGGAACACACACACAAAACCAGGAGACATTATTTATTAAGTTCATTAGGAAGTTATGTAGGTATTAGATTGTTAGTAGTTTATTTAAGGAATTTTTACATGTCATAGCGGAGGCTGGAAAATGCATGTTCTATAAGGCAGGACAAAAAGTTGGAATTTCCAGCAGAAATATGTTAAAGTCTTGAGGCAGAGTTTTTCCTTTGAACACTCAGTTTTTGTTCTAATGCTTTCAAACTGATTGGAAGAAAGCCTTCACACATTACGGAACATAATCATTTTACTTAAAGTCAACTTATTGTAGAAGCAAATTACAACAATAAAATACTTATGCAGAAATATTTAGATCAATGTTTAACAAAAAACTGTACACTGTAACCCAATCAAGTAAACACACACAAAAAAACATAACATATACTAAAATATTTACACTCAAATATTATATTTTAACAAGAATATTTTTAAAATATAAGGCATATTCCAAACACAGGAACACTTGTCCAAGTATTAAAGAAGAATAGGAAGGGGATTGAGCAGAATGGATAAAACAAGAATTTTGGAACATAAGAAAGAAAACATAGCAAAAGTGAAGTCTTGAGGAGACAGATGCTGGAAATTCACTATGAAATGACAAGTAAGAGTAACATATTTCAGTCCCTGAGGAAAAAAACAAGTAAAAGCAAATAAAAACAAAGGTAAAACAACCAAACCAGAGCAAAACAAATTTCCAAAGACTCAACATCTCATATATACACAATTTATTATTTTAATATACTTAAATATTATAAATAATTCAATATAGCAACATTTAAAACCCCATTGTCTTATCCATTTTAGGAGAGCAATGTAGAAATGGTGGAATATTAAGAGACTTGTCTTATGGATACAATATTTTAATCTAGATCCCAGTGTGCTGAAATGTAAACTTAACCAAAAGAGAAAAAGTAGTAATGCATGAAGGAAATGAATGAGTAAATAAATGCTTGCTCCTGGTAAATTCCAGTTGTCATGGACAATTAATAGACACTACTCAAGCATTTTGTTATGCCTTCAAATGCATCAGGTATACTCACAAATTGCTTAGAATCTCCTCAGGGAGCATTTCAAAGTGACAAGTATCCATAGATATTATTCTATATCATGCTAAGAAGCAAATGAAGGAGTCAAGATCAAGGCTTTATTACAGGTAAATTGATTATTTCTCATAGTGCAATAGTTTAACAATATCCATGATATTTCAGTGATGTTTCAAGACCTAACTTTTATTCAATGACAAAGCCATAACACAACACTAAGAATTCTGATTTGTTGCTATGTGTATTCTACTACATAATTGCCTGAGCAGAATAAAACCTCCTTCTTTTTCTTTCCACATTAGTTTTTCAATTATTTTCTCCTGGATGTCAGGTCAAAATTTCAAACACGTCTTTAAAACATCATAAATTATATTCTAGTATATGAATAATGTAATTAAAAACTGAAAATAAATAAAGTCTAACTAAAGAAATAGTAACTTCTTAAAATTACTATTTTAATAAAAGAATTATCTCAGAATTAAGAGACCTCCAGTACTGCCTTTAATTTTTGATGTCTTTGCAAATTTTGTCATTTAACATCTCTTCTGTCCTTCTCAAAAGTAATTTGATATTTATTGTATACTTACATTACGAGTGTATAAGTGTGCATTAAAATTAAGATTTGTATATTCAAAAAAGATAGAAAACTATGATGAAGTAATTTATGTTTTGCATGGAACTCCAAAACTGATAAGAGGAAGTCTTTTTGTTTACCCTTACATTATGGGAAATTGGTACTCATCACAGCAATTTTTTCTTTGGCCTTGTATCATTGCAACTAAATAAGATTTTTAAAAATCACTTTTAACAGCATTCAATGAAGATTTTTTTTCTAATTATAATATCCACTGAGTATCAGTTCAATATTTGTGACATAAAAAATAGTGTGTACATGACAGGGTAAGATATCAGAAAATCACAAATGTATCAGCAATGTTTCATATCAGATAAGGATGCATTTATTGTACTTACTTTTATTCACATGCTTAGGGTACATTCAGAGACATGACTGCTGGCATGGCTGTATACATTTGTTATCAGGATAATTTCTGTTTGTTTTTACTTTTTTTCAATGTAAATATTGGTAGTCAAAATTTTTTAACCATCAATTATTTTGCCATAACCTCTCATCCTTATCTGGCACTTCTTTTTTTCAATCTCAGATTTATTAGGGATATGCATATAAATTTTCTTTGATTATACTTGTGTTTATCCACATTATATGCTTACATAGAAGAATTCCTCTGGAATTAATTTTAGATTAATTTAAGATAACAACTAGGAATCCAGGAATAGCTCAGCCTCAGCATATTTTACTTTGCCTCTTTGTTGTTGTTTAATATAGTGATTTTAAACTATTTATTAAAATAATGTTTTTTCATCAATGGGAATTTTTATGAGACTTCTCTATATAAAGGCAATGCCAGTGACCTCATTTCTTCCCAATTTTCTCAGATTTCCATATATTATCTATAGTTCTACCATGGCAAAGTGTATTTGAATTCTTACAAAAAATCTTCTACATACCAGTTATAATTGATAGTGCCCAGATACATCACATGGAAACTATTGACAATGTCAAGGTCCCTGTCAGAATAGGTTTTGTAATAAACCCGGATGGACAAACACAATCTAATGGTGCTGAATGAATTCATTCTGACAGGGATCACAGACTTCCATGGCAGGCTCTGCTCTTTGGGCTGTTCCTTGTCATCTTTGGGACTTCAGTGGACAGCAACGTGGGCATTATCATCCTCACCAAGGTGGACTCTGTATTCAAACACCTCAGACACCTGGCTCTCACTGACCTTGGTTATTCAATTACCATGGGACACAAAATGTTAGCAAATTTGAAAATACAGTGAAAAACATTGGAATCCTCTAACAACCTCTCTGTACCTAGAGATCTTACTGAATCACATTCAATGTACCAACTCTCTTTGCTTGCAGTTTTGGTCTGTAGCCCCATGTCTTAGTTTTCTCACTGCTAAAACAAATGCTAATAGATTGGGTCAAACAATTGGAATTTGTTGGCTCATTTTTGAAGTTAAGTGTATTATAAAATCAAGGACCTAGACAGGTGAAGCTTTCCTCCTGAAGGACCTAGAAAGGTGAAATGAAAATACAATCTCTTCTTATTCCTGTGCCACACAGCTAGCTTTCTTTCTTGTGCTTCTCATAAACAAACTTTCATTGTCAATAATGTCTCATGACCACTATGTGGCCATCTCCAACCCTCTGCTTTACTCAGCCCATCATACCACAAAGGTTATGTTGGGTGCTTGTGGGAATCCCCATCTCTACCGCACATTTATTTCCCTTCTTATTACCATCAAGATTTTTAATTTATCCTTTTGTGGCTACAATGTTGTCAATCATTTCTTCTGTGACAGTCTGCCCTTGTTATCTCTGCTCTGCTCAAATACACCAGAAATTGAATTGATAATTCTCATATTAGCAGATTTTGATTTGATTTCACAACTTTTAATAGTTTTTGTGTTTTACCTGCTCATCCTTGTAGCCATTCTCAGGATGCTCTCTGCTGAGGGCAGACACAAGACCTTCTTCACCTGTGGATCCCACCTGACAGTGGTAGTAGTGTTTCATGAGACCTTAGTTTTCATGTATGTGGAAACCCAGTCATATCATTCCTTTAACATGGAAAAATTGTCTTCTATATTTTATGCACTGGTTATCCCAATGTTGAATCCCTTCATCTATAGCTTGGAGACTGAAGATGGAAAATATACCCCATATAAGGGATGGAAAAAATTGTATATTCCCTTAAAGTTCACTGTAAACTATAATTTCTGTAAATTAGTGTATTAGTTAGGGTTCTCTAGAGAAACAGAATCAACAGGGAACATTTGCAAATATAAAATTTATGAAAGTGTCTCACGTGACCGTAAGAACGCAGAGTCCAAAATCCACAGGGCAGTCTGAGAAGCCGATGACTCCAATGGATGGCCTGGACGAACTCCACAGGAGAGGGTCACCAGCCAAAGCAGGAATGGAACCTGTCTCCTCTGAGTCCTCCTTAAAAGGCTTTCCATGATTGGATTTAGCATCACTAATTGCAGAAGACACTCCCCTTTGGCTGATTACAAATGGAATCAGCTGTGGATGTAGCTGACGTGATCATGACCTAATCCTGTGAAATGTCCTCGTTGCAACAGACAGGCCAGCGCTTGCCCAATCAGATGAACAGGTACCACAACTTGGCCAAGTTGACACCTGTCCCTAACCATGACAATTAGATTACAGGCTTTAAATCCTGTTTTGTATACCCACAGAAGGGATAGCAAATTCAAATAATTTCAATGCATATTGATAGTTTGCCTTTTCTGTACCAGTCACTCTTGTAAATATTGTAAAAAAAATTATGAACAAAACAGTAAGAATAGTTGCCTTCCTTTTGGGGGAGAAATGGGTCATGAACATAAAATGTAAGTAAATATTAAAGCATAATAGAATGTCTTGGGGGTGTGGTGTGTTGAGTTGTGTGTTCCAGTGTGAACATGTTCTTTGTCTTGGTCTGCATTCTGGTGGGTGTGGACCCATTGTTACTATGATCTCTGGAAGATGTTATTTCAGCTCATGCATAACACAACTGAAACAGTATGAACTTTAATTCATATTACTGGGGTCCTCTAAAAGTAGAATGAAATTGACACATACAGAGAGAAAGCCAGAGGGAAAATCTAAAGTAAATGGCACTCAAATGGGAAAGGATAATACATCACTATGTGCATTGCTGTGTGACAGAAAAACTGAGGACCAAGAATTGCCACCAGACAGCACCAGATTGCCACAGTCTTCAGGAGGAACGCTCCACCTTTCTAGGTCCTTGAGTTTGTAATACTCTTAACTTCAAAAATGAGCCAACAAATTCCAATTGTTTGACCCAATCTATGGGTATTTTTTTTAGTAGTGAGAAAACTAAGACAAGGGGCTACAGACCAAAACTGCAAGCAAAGACAGTTGGTATGTTGAATATGATTCAGTAAGATCTCTAGGTACAGAGAGGTTGCTAAAGGATTCCAATGTTTCTCTCCCTGGTTGAAATAAATTTTGTAGTGTCCCTGTGTGCATGTCTTTGTGAGTTCATATTTTCACATAAGTTCTTTCCACGTGTTTTAGCCTTCATACTCTTTCCAAAGGTATGATAGAATTTAACTCAATTGTGGTTGTAAAGAGTCTCAGGGCTTCTGAATTTTTTTCAAATTTCCCATTCCAAACTTTGAAATCCCTCTCTTTCCTCATCAGTGCCTTTATATCACATATGAGTCTATGAGTCAGTTAAAATATTATATTTGTGATTAACCAATACACAGGATCAATTCAAATATATTTTTGGCTAATCAGCCCATTATGTCTATATCAGTACATATACATATTAAGATAACTTTCTTGATAGCAGTCATAGATGGCCTCTGGTTTTCATTTTTTCTCCAAATGGTTCTTCTTGTTAAATAATGTAATTTGCTCATGGACTTTTAAGTGCCCTTATTTCTCTGAAAAACCTGCTTAAAATTTAAGTTTCAATTGTTTTGGGATTCTTGTTTAAGCAGATTTTTCAATGGAGAAATTTAATTCCTTTCAGTGAGTTGACATTCCTATATTTTGGTCAATATATATTATGCACTATATATTCATTGACATTCATTGTCTGATCTTCCTACTATGAGAGGAAAAAGGAGAGAATGCCCATTTTTCACTATGCTATATTCTAATGTAACAGGCGGGCCTCCCCCTCTTTCTGGTTTAGCTGTGCTCTCTGTGGAAAATCACCAAACCCCCTCCCCTTGCAGGCAAGTGAGATAAGGCACATTTCTAGGATAGAAACCCCCTCCCCTAGCCTTCAGGAACTGGTGAAGATGCACATAGGCAAGAGAAGACATTCTTGGGGTGGGGGCCCCTCAATGGTTTATCTCTGGGCCATTCTCAACTTAAATCAGTGAATTGTTTACCTTGTCTTTAACATGTCATATAGTCTATAAAAGCTAAGGTTGCCTTTTGTTCAGGGCTCAGACTTTCAGAGGTTACTTGGCTGAGCCCTATGGCCATAGAAAATAAAACTTGATTCCCGACACTATGGATCCTTAGTCTCAGCCTGTTATAACTTCGCAGAACATTCCTGGAGGCCTGTGGCCTCATTCCTGGTTTTTGCGCTACTCTAATGCAAGGAATTTCTGATATGTGACAACAGCTGATTTATTTGCTTTTGGGATGCAGTTGCTTCATGTCAATCTCCATATTTTCCCATAATTGTTAACATTTTTTATTTTGAGATTCCTAGGGTTTCTTTAAAGTCATCAGGGTCTAAACTACTTCCTTAGTTCACAAGTATGAAATAAATTTCCCTGTGTATCTAACTAAATTGATAAATACAATCTATCAGAATAAAAGAAAAAAGCATACAAAATACTGTCATGTGAAGTTAAATATTACCAAAGTGTTCCATCAGTTAAAAGGTGTCTTCTGGATGGTCATAAGGCCTATTAGATAATAATAATATTTCACATTTATTGACTATTCTATGATAGGTATTTTCATGTCTTAATTAATGTAATCTCACAACAGCTGTGAGGTAGATTCTATTAATATATCCATTTTTTCAGAAGATATATTGGGGCTTAAAGAGGATAAGTAATTTTTCAAAGTTCACAGAATTATTAGACATTAGAACAAGTTTCAAACACAGGTGGTCTAGTTGCAGATTTCATACTCTTAACAATTACCTTAATCACCCCTAAAAGTCTTTCTTTTTGATTCACTGATAGCATCTCAGATATTACAGAGTAAATCTCACTCCAGCACATGTCAGATTAGAAAAAGAGAAACATCATGGTGTTTAATAAAAATAGTGAATACCTAGAATAGTTTCAGATAGAGGAAATGAATTTAATAAAGACATAATTATCACCTGCTATGCTGGAGATCTACATTAGATTCCCAGACCATGCACCTCCCTACCAAAAAAAAAAGCAAAAAACAAACAAACAGAAAGTCCTAATTAATGAATTAATAAATTGACACAGAAAGATAAACAAATCAGTACATTTGGCATGACACAAACCAAAAATGGAAAGCTATCATGAAGGGTATGTGGGGGATAGTATGGGCAGGTTTATATAAATATGATGTTGGAGGGCAGGCATTACCAATAAGTTATCAGGAACATGCTGAATAACAAAATACCAGAAGGATTTCCTGCTTAAGGAAATTAAAGGAAAATATTTCTATATTGAGAAATCCAACCACCATTTAGGATTTAAGAGTGAATAGAAACAGAATTTTAAAAAAATACAATTATCAATGTATGTAGGGATATGTCTTCCAGGACTTTGCCAAGAGACATATTTCTTCCTAAAAAAAGGAGATTGTAGGAGTTAAAAGGTTGATGTTTAAGCTAAAGCTTGTAGACACAAGTCTATGAGGAAATGCAGACTTGAGCTTTCAGGGTCTGGAACTTCAATAGAAGCTGAAATATGCAGATGAAGCACAATAAGGTGTGGAAGAGACTTGCTTAAGGGAAATTAACATCCTAGCCTTAGAAGTATTTACTTCCTGGAACTTGTTTTTGCATTGTATAGCTTTTACATGCAAACAACCTTTATCACCTTTCTTGCTGGTATATAATTTTGTACTTGGCTGAAAATAAACTTGTCTGAAAACTGATGTCTCCAGATCCCCTGATCCCTTTCTCTCACTCTCATTTTACTTTAACATTCCTTAGGGTCATAGCTGCAGCAAAGAGGAGATCTGCAAGGATGTAAGGAGAGTATTCCTACCCATCAAATTGCACATCTTGGATTGTGAATGTTTTTATGTGAGTTTCAGCAATTTTGGGATTAATTTAAAGGATACTGACTCTGAACTACTGAAACAATGAATGTCATGTGGCCCACTAACCATTAGACTCTTTTTTTAAGGAAAGAACTCTTTCTTGAGCCAATATTTGTTGAATAGTCCATTATATGCTTGGGAAAGCACTGTTGAGTGATACAATGGGGGAAAGCAGATATATTTCATGCAGTTATGAAGCCTGGACAAGACATGTGTCTAGGTTTTTTCATTCATAAAGAATTAATTTGTGAAAGATAACTCCCAGTGATGTACAGTATGCTTGATATTGTCATGATTCATGTAAAATCCAAAATCTAACCCCACAGTGTTTAGACAGATGAAAAGGGAAAACATAGAACTCAGATATATCTCAAACTAAAAAATAATAAACATCTCTAGAATGCCTGTATAATTTGCCCTTGAAGGAGCTCCTGAAAACAAGACAAGGGGAAAATAAGAGTGAGGAAATTCTAATGGTGAAGCTTGAGAATGTAAGTTAAATATTATCTTTGGTACAAGAAGTGGTTTATGATTCAAGATAACATGTAATGATACCCCGTGTCCTTTATAATCCCAAGTGTCAAATTTATCTTCAAATGATTTCTTAATTGGGAAACAGAATCACTGGGGAAGAGGAAGATAAGGAAAATGGAAAATTAGTACTAGATACATCATTGTATTCCCTGGATAGTGAGTAACAAATGGAAAGCTGAGCAGGAATGCTATGAGATAAAGAGGTGATAGAAAAATTTTGGCAATGGATAGTGTTGATGATAGCACATATTGTGAATATAATTAATAAGATTTAATTGTACACTTGAAAGCAGTTAAAATTGGATATCTTATGTTGCATATATGTTACCACAATAAAAATAAAAACATATATTTTAATTTCCAGTGTACATGAATGACATACCCTGGATCCCTAAGGGACATGATATTCCCAATTTCATGCTATGTTTTTTCTATTACCACCATGTCTTATATAAGCAAAAGTTAACATGGTATTTACAACCAGTCTTACTTGATGAAATGGATTAAAATATGTTGCATGATACATTCTCCAATCCCCCTAAAATGTGTGAAATAATATATGTAATTATAGTAAAATATAAGTACAGATGTATATGTCTATTTATATAATTAATAACTCAAAATATTGACTAATCACTCAGGCCAGTAGAAATCCATCAACCCTAGAGTAGGCAAAATGCAGTGTCAGTTTTTATTCTATCATTAAAAAGTTGGTATTTTAAAAATTCACCTCACCATGCAATTCCTTGGCATTCACATTCATCACTGATGCCATGAAACGTATTGCTTATTTTTAAAACTTGATTTATAAGTATAGCAGTACAAGGATTTTTCAAAGTTATATTTTCCCCAAGGTTGATAAATGTTCATGTACTTTTGTCTAACTATAAAGAAATAGAATATTAAACATGAGTAAATATGGTTCCTGCTTCTTACAGGACTAATTTTTTTGATATCAGATGCAGAAAATTGACATTTTTCCTAGTCTTGCTATTATGTTAGATTTATTGAGCAGCAATTCAAAGACCATAGAATTAACCTACTGATAGTGTAAAATTCAATGTTTTTAATATTTTCACAAAGTTGTACAACCATCACATAATCAATTTTAGGACTGTTCTAGTTTGCTGGTTGCCAGAATGCAACACACCAGAGATGGATTGGCTTTTAATAAAAGGGGATTTATTTTGTTGCTTCTTCAGAGGAAAGGCAGCTAACTTTCCACTGAGGTTCTTTCTTACGTGGAAGGCACAGGATGGTCTCTGCTGGTCTTCTCTCCAGGCCCCTGGGTTCCAAAATCTTTCCCCAGGGTGACTTCTTTCTGTAGCTCCAAAGGCCTGGGCTGAGCTGCAAGTGCTGAGATGAGGAATGCCGAACTGCAAGGCTGTGCTGCGTTGCACTCTCTCATTTATCACCAGCCAATTAAGTCAAACGTCACTCATTGCAGCAGACACGCCTCCTAGCTGACTGCAGATGTAATTGGCAACAGATGAGATTCATGTACTGTTGGCTTATGTCCACAGCAACAAGACTAGGTATGCTCACCTGGCCAAGTTGACAACTGACTCTAACTAACACAAGGACACTTTCATTGCCCCATAAAGAAAGTTCATCCACATTAGCAACCTGTCCTCACTTCTCAACATCCTTCATGAGAACTAGGTAACCAATGATTTTTCTCTCCATAGATTTGCCTAATCTGAATATTTAATATAAATGCAATCATAAAATATGGTCCTTTGTGACTGGTTTCATTCACTTAGCCTGATATTTTTAGGTTTCACCATGTGGTGGCAAGTATCAAACTCCATTTCAATTATTGAAATGTATCACATTTTGCTTATCCACTATTCAGCTGATTGACATTGGAATTGTTTATTCTTTGTGACTAGTATAACTGATGCTGTTATGAACATTTTTGGACATGTGTTTGCATGAACATATATTTTCACTTTTCCTGGAAATACCTAGGAATAGAAATAATAGGGTATTTGGACACTTCATGTTTAATTTGTGAAAGAACTACCAGACTATTTCCTAAAGTGACCAAATTAATGTACATTTCCACCAGCAGACTATGAGGGTCTCAATTTATCCACACCCTCACCAACAATTTATTACTTTTATTTTTAATTCTTGTCATCTTAGGAGGTAAGAGGTAGTATAATGGTTTAATTTGCATTTCCCCAATGGTTAATAATGTTGAGAATCATTTCATGTGCTTACTGGATACGTGTATCTCTTAGAGGTAGAAATAGCAATTAAATCCTTTGCTTGAATTAAAATTGTGTTATTTGTATTTTATTTTTTGGCACTCTGCTTGCTGCTATAAGCTATCAGTCAGAGAGATTAAAACCTATTACCATCTCTAGAGGAGGGGACTCATTGCATGGAGGTTAGCAAAGAACACAACAGAGCCTTTCACTAGGAGCAGTTCCAACCTAGTCTGTGATTTGAAGTGCTCAAGGCTACTTGCAAAAGCACAACTTACCCAGGAACTGGATGGAACAATGTTTACTCATATGGAGAAGAGACAAAGCAGGGTCAGCTCCAATTGTTGACATCAGTTCTGCATGGCTGACAAGTCTCAGCATACAGCATATGCAGGTATATGGATGATACAGACTTCTTGCATCTTAGTGTCCTCCCTGACAGGAGCATATATACCAGCAGGGGTGACCTGGGTGTCATAAAACTTACATAGTTTAGCCAGATTGTCTTTTGTGAAGGTTTCATATGCTAAGGGAGAAAGAATGTACAAGTTGGTGGTCACTCTCTGGTAGGGGATTTGTATATCCTCGAGGTACTCCTCAAAAGGGAATCAACCCATATTTACCACCTCAACCTAGGAACCAAACTAATACAATCCCACAATTTATTTGTGGACATTTCTCCACTGTAGTGTTTGTCAGTGTAAAACCAAGGACCCAAGATTGCAGATTTGTCCAGAAATTGGGAGCTAATAATCAAAGAGTGGAAGATAAACATCCAATAGTGATTAATAAATATACTCTCTTCAACAATAGTTCTGACGCCTATACTTAATTTAGGGTTTTAGACTTAAAGGATGACTTCTATTGCACCCCATTAGACAAAGACTCTCAAACATTTTTTTGCCTTCTAGGTGGAGGAAAATGACACAGGAAGCAATATTGTTAGATTGTATTGCCTTAAGGTTTTAAAAATGCTCCAACTCGGAGCTGACCATGGTCGCTCAGCAGGCAAAGTTCTTTCCTATCATGCCTGAGACCTGGATTTGATTCCCGGTGCCTTCCCATGGAAAAATAAATAAATAAATGCTCTAACTCTTTTTGGACAAGTCCTGTCCAGAGGTTTTCAAGGAATAAAGCTCATGAGGGACTTTTTCTCCAATATACAGATGAATTCATGAATTCATAGAAGGATCCTGTTTTTTAATCCATTCTGCCAATCTATGTCTTTTGATTGGGGAATTCAGTCCATTAACATTTAGTGTTATTACTGTTTGGATAATATTTTCCTCTACCATTTTGCCTTTTGTATTATATATATCATATCTGATTTTCCTTCTTTCTTCACTCTTCTCCATACCTCTCTCTTTGGTCTTTTCGTATCTGACTCTAGTGCTCCCTTTAGTATTTCTTACAGAGCTGGTCTATTGGTTACAGATTCTCTCAGTGACTTTCTGTCTGAGAATGTTTTAATTTCTCCCTCATTTTTGAAGGACAATTTTGCTGGATATAGGAGTCTTGGTTGGCAGTTTTTCTCTTTTAGTAGTTTAAATATATCATCCCACTGTCTTCTAGCTTCCATGGTTTCTGCTGAGAAATCTACACATAGTTTTATTGGGTTTCCCTTGTATGTGATGGATTGTTTTTCTCTTGCTGCTTTCAAGATCCTCTCTTTCTCTTTGACCTCTGACATTCTAACTAGTGTCTTGGAGAATGCCTATTTGGGTCTAATCTCTTCGGGGTGCGCTGCACTTCTTGGATCTGTAATTTTAGGTCTTTCATAAGAGTTGGGAAATTTTCAGTGATAATTTCTTCCATTAGTTTTTCTCCTCCTTTTCCCTTCTCTTCTCCTTCTGGGACACCCACAACATGTATATTTGTGCGGTTCATATTGTCCTTGAGTTCCCTGATACCTTGTTCAAGTTTTTCCATTCTTTTCCCTATAGTTTCTGTTTCTTTTTGGAATTCAGATGTTCCATCCTCCAAATCACTAATTCTATCTTCTGTCTCTTTAAATCTATCATTGTAGGTATCCATTGTTTTTTCCATCTTTTCTACTTTATCCTTCACTTCCATAAGCTCTGTGATTTGTTTTTTCAGTTTTTCTATTTCTTCTTTTTGTTCAGCCCATGTCTTCTTCATGTCCTCCCTCAATTTATCGATTTCATTTTTGAAGAGGTTTTCCATTTCTGTTCGTATATTCAGCATTAGTTGTCTCAGCTCCTGTATCTCATTTGAACTATTGGTTTGTTCCTTTGACTAGGCCATATTTTCAATCTTCTGAGCGTGATCCATTATCTTCTGCTGGCGTCTGGGCATTTGGTCAGATTTCCCTGGGTATTGGACCCAACATGTTGAAAGATTTTTCTGTGAAATCTGGGTTCTGTTTTTCTTATCCTGCCCAGTAGGTGGCGCTCATGGCACACGTTTGTCTCACGTGTTTGGAAGGGATCCCCCCTGGTCACTGTTCTCCATGGCCTGGGGATTTCTGATCCAATTCTCTCAGTTGGTTCGGGGGGCCGTGCATGGTGGGGGCGCCAGCCTCCGCAGCTTGAGGGGACCCTGTGGCTCCTTTATTAATGCCCCTATTGGTGTTTGGTTGGACCCAGTCCCTCCCACTGTCGGAAATTCCCTCTTCTCCCTGGAGTGGTGCCGGTGGCCGGCAGCCACGGCCCGTGGAACTCGCCACCGGACCAGGAAGCCACCCGCGGGGGAGGGGCGCCGGTTGCCAGCCACCGTGGCTTGGGTAGCTCTCTGATCTGAGACTCGTAGCCGGTCCAAGAAGCCGCCCGCAAAAGAGGGGCGCCGGCCGCCGCGGCTTGGGAAACTTGCCTCTCTGAGACCCTCAGCTGGCCTGGGAAAGAGGGAGGGAGGAGCTCCAGCCGCCAGCTGCCATGGCTCGGGGAATCGCGTGCTGCTCAGGAATCTCACCGCAGCAGAGCCTCGCAGTCAGTCTAGCCAGTCCAAACTGTGGGACGCTGTGTGTCCATTCCCTGCTGTGGCCCTGGGAGCTGTTCTGCACTGTTTCTGTTCACCTAGTAGTTGCTCTGGAGGAGGAACTAAGACACGCGTACCTTACTAAGCTGCCATCTTGGCCCCGCCCCCCCAAAAAAATATTTTGTGGTATTGCTAATGAAGCTTGAGTTGTAAAGTCACTCCTCAGTCTGAACCACTGCTTTGTGAATACAATGACCTGATTTTTTATCTTTACTCTTGAAAACTGGAAAAAGTTTTAAATATTTTGTACCACTTCAAACTCAAGGAAAGTTAAATAACTCAATAATCCTAGTCAGGGAGTAGAGAAAACATTATCATTGAAATCATTTTTGTTTTCAGGCAGTGATTTCTCTATGAACATATCCTTGAACTCTTCCAAATCAGTTGAAGAATGGGGAAAATAATTCATTGTGTTGGTTTCTAGTCCAGGTTCTAGCCCCTTCCCCCTCTGCAATAATCCAACTGGTACCTCTGCAGTCCTATATATATGAATCAAGAAGCAGTTAGGACAGAGTTCTTACTCCTTATTTGCATTTCTGTGTTTTAGGACATGAAAGACTCTACTGCTAATTAAAGAAAAGCCTTATATATTTTTCCTTAGCCCAACCTATGAATGCTTATGTTTCGTAAGGGAAATTAATGTATTCTTCATTTACAAGAAAAAAATGGAAATAAAATATTTATACTTCAAAGTTGCTGTGAGGATTAAATTACAATGCAATATATTTACACATGCATAATATTCTGTCTGTGCAATCATGTTTAATTTTCAAATGTTACCACAATCATTTGTCAGGTCATTAAAATTTTTTCAAAATTATGAATTTAAAAACTGCCATTTCCCATCATATGTATATATATATATATATATAATTTTGAATATTTCCCTCTTATTTGGCATTTACTTTACTTCTTAATTTTGAGATCATAAACAATGCAGCAAATGCATCAGTAGGTATTTTAAAATATTTTCTCTTATGAAATATAATATATATATGCAAAAAGCAATAAATTTCAACATACATTTTACAATGAATTATAGAACAGATTCCAAACTTTGGTATGGGTTACAATTCCACAATTTCAGGTTTATCCCTCTAGCTGCTCCCAAACACTGGAGACTAAAATGATAGTCATACTCATTTGTTTAATTCTAAATCCTCTGTTTTTAACTTTTCCTTCTATATGATCTTTCTTCCAATCTTTAGGGATATTTGGGTTATGTCCATTCTAACTTTTTTTATGTTGAAAAGAGATGTCAACAATAGGGGGTAGGGTGATAGATCTTATTGATGTTCTTGGGGAGACAGGCACCTCTAGGTTTCAAGAGTTATCCTGCCTTAGAACCATCTGAAGGTTTTAGTTTTCTGAAAAGTAAACTTAGTGCATGTGACATTTATAGAATCTTAGATAGACCCTGTGTGTCTGAGTTTTTTTTTTCCTTTTTCTTTTTATTTCATTTTCTGAAGTGGTGCAAATGTTCTGAAAATGATCATAAAAATAAATAATCAATAATCTGTTCTAAAATAGTAAATCTCCTAACTTGGCAAAGGATGATTACTTTTTTTTGGTGAAGAAAGAGACAAAATCCTCTTTCTTTGTAGTTTGAGGAAGGAAATGGAGATCCATATGGTTTAAATGCTCTGATCAATGTTTTAAAATTACTGGATGACATAATTTGGGGCTTCAACACACATGGGCAAAAAAATACTTTTCAATATCCTTCCACCTTCTAAAGGTATTTTTCAAATTACCTCTGGTAGCTCCCATAGCTGCTATGGGGAGTATGGCTCATATTAGTATTTTTCATAAATTTGAATTGTAAAAGAAGCATCTATAGTCTCCAGAATATACCATAGCTACCTGCTATCCATCAAGATTCATTTGAAATACATGGATCATCATATTTCATCACAACTATTTTTGTCCATGATCTCAGAATTTAAATTCTACTTATATCCCAAAGCTATATACCTTATTAATCACACTAACATGTTCTTTTGGAACAATAACAGAGAATGTATAAATGGACCTTTTATTTCCCAATGCAATAAATTTCTCTGTGATTTCTGTCTACATTGAATTATTATTTCAATTATTATTACTATGCTATTATTCAAAAGCTTTAATATGTTAAAATTTTGATAAAATTTTTCAAATAAACTTAAAGGCATCATTGGAAATGCATCTGCTATTGATATTATGGGGCTGATTTTATTTTCTCTTTAAGTTGTCAAGGTATCTATACACAAATTTCTTTTTTTGTTAGACTAATACACATTCCAGCATCCTTAAATTTGATCATACTGAGACAAAGATGAGAATAGAATTGTGCTGCCCTTTTTCTTTTTCTTTTTCTTTTTTTTCTAGCATGGGCAGGCACCAGGAAACTAACCTGGGTCTCCCACATGACAGGTGAGAACTCTGCCACGGTGTCACCATCACCCACCCTGCCTTTTTTAATAGCAATGTCACTCAATTTTTACATAATCAACATAATATTTCAGATTTTTTACTCATTTACCATCAATGAATTTGTTCATCATCAATGAATATTTTAATAATTCATTAAATATTATTGTGCTCTTTTTTCTTGTGTGTTGAAAGTATATCTGGCCATCTTCTTGTCTTCAAATTGAATGGTTATATAATCATTTAGTGTCATTCACTATCTTGGTTTCTGACAAGTTTATTTTAAAACAACTGCAGTGTAATTCATTAAATGACAATTTAAAAAGCTTGTTCACTTCTACTTTCTTTAAGAAATGTAATCAGACTTCTGTTTTCACTTTAGGAATCTAGAAAATGATTTGCTCTACTCTTTTAGCGCATAAATTTTGATATTCTGCACAATCACAAATTTGCTGGGATCCATCATATAGCTAAGGACACTGAGCAAGCAATCAACATAAGTATTGAACAGTCAGTATTAGCATTCTACTTTTAGAAGATGGAGGAAAAACCTGGAGAAATATCTTCTCTTTAATGGAAGTGCAAATGAAAGACCTAAAGTTTAGGGTGGATTAGACAGAATATTTGACAAATCACATTGTATACTGGAATAATAAATCCAAATTTAGTGGTACACTTTGACTTAAATGTAATATATATGAGCTCAATGAAGGCAGAAAGACTAGTCATGAATTTAAGCTACATTGATTCAAGAATTAAAAATTAAAATAACTTTTGATTAGATGGTTTCCATGGAGATAAAAAAAAGAATTAAAAATTAAATGAGGCTTCATAAATCACAATGTTCCAAGTTACTCCTCATTTTTTAGTCCACAGGTTTTTACTCATGGGGGTTATCACCATATATAGACTAGTTATCTCTTTCTTTTTTTGTAAGTTTTGAAAGGTAGGTTGGAAGGTGAATCATAATATCTCCTCAATGTTAGTTGCATTTTCTTTGCAGACCAATTTTAGGAATACATTATATGATAGTCAAGAATAAGAAAACTCATTTGACACTCTTTTTTGCTCATGAATACCTTTGTTTTTAAAGTTGCCAAAATGTAATATACTAGAAATGTGTAGGCTTTTAGAGTGGGTATTTATTAAATTACAAGCTTACAATTCTGAAGCCATGAAAATGTTAAAATCAAGGCACCATAGGACAATATTTGGACATCTCTATGGCAAAGAGTATGGCATCTGCTGTTCTTTCCATTTTCTTCCGGATTTCCTTCCTGCTTCTGGCTTCAGTAGTTTCATTTCTGTTTTTGGTGTCTTCTTCTCTCTGCACCTGAGCATGTCCTTCTCTCTCAGATTCTCTGTTTTCTCTCTATTTTTGCTCTTATAAAGGGCTCCAGTAACAAGATTAAGACCAACCTGCAAAAGTTTTTAAAAAGTTCCTAATGCTTTGCCATTGAGATTGTCTGTATCTTGTACCTTCCACAGAGTTAGTGGTTTGCGGCTTTGGTCACGATCCCCCGCAATGGGACCGCCTGACCTGCAGCCCGTCCTCCCCGCAGAAGCAGGGGCGAATAGAACTCTGGGTCGCTGAGGGGGTTCAAGCTCGGGGGTCTGGGTCGGGAGAGTGCGCGCAGGGGACCACTGCGGGTCTGAAGGACTGCGAGTCAATTAAGGCTTAAGGCAGGGTAGCTTTAATGTTGGTAGAAGTTTAAGCCATGACCTCCCAGGAGCTAAAGACCCCGAGGCTCAGGGAGCCCCGGAATATATACAGATCATAAGGGGAGGGGTCGGGGCGTGACGGAGAGGGAAGGGTAGCCAAACACACTGAGGGGTAGGATCGGGTGATGGTGACGTAGGCTTGGATTACCTAGGTTGAAAAGAAGCGGATGTTAAAAATAAAACGACAGCAGGGCCAGAGATGAAAATAACGCCACAGTGGTTTTTTAAATTTTTTACTCCCTAGAAAATAATAATTATTTTAAGAATTCAAGGTACCCAGTTCCCAGGGGCTTAATTATGGTATAAAGTCTCATCTCTTTTCCTTATATGTAATGCTATCTTCAGGACCATGAAGGAAATGTGTGTCCATCAGCATGGTCACTAGGTCTAGAATCAAGTTACTTGAAAATGGAAATGAATATTTTTCTGAGCAAAAATTATTCTAAAAATGTGTCTAATTCACCTCTTCTATTTAGAAAACTTTTTAAAGATCCCATATGCTTTTAGCATAAAATGCTTCTTTTTTCATTAAGAAATAATTGATAGAAAATTATGACAATATCATTTAAACATGAAACACTGGATAAAATTTATCAGTGTGAGAAGGAAGGCAGACTTAATACATGGTACATATTTTCCTTATTCTTTCCCTCTTTCTGCCCCCTTCCTCTTTCTTTCACATCAATTTCCTTCATGGAATCTAGTAAAAATAACCATGGAGATACTTCATAAATGTCATCTTCATTCTAAAGTTTGAAGTAATGTGTCTATGAACTGGTCATAAGGAGGTCATGGACAGGTGAACTCTCTCTGCTCAGGAAAGGAAATATATTCTTATGAACTTTCTATTACATTTACCATAATTTATTTTTCTACTATTTGCCTAGAACATGTGGGAGGATAATTTTCAATAGTTTCATATTCTTCTTTAATCTCTGGGGCAGGCAAATAATTCACACATTTGTTATCAAGTAGAAGAGAAAACCTAACCCAGGACCATTCTTTGTTCCTATTTATTTAAATTTAGTCCAAGAAAATGAAAAAATATTCCAGGTTGCATGACTCCTAGCCCAATCTTTCTTCATGAAATGTTCATTGCACACACGTGTGAGTTCAGGTGTGTACTCTTCCTGTAATCTAGGATCTCACACTCCCCAACAGTGGGAATACAGAGAACCTTACCAGGGTAAATTTATGTTCCTGACATAATGGACTAAAAATGTATTTATTATATAGTATCACAATAGGTATATCCCTGATTGCACAGAACTCAAGTTTTTCAGGGAACAAGTGTTAATTTCCATGTGATAAATACATCTTCAAATCCAGTTCAAAGTCCATCAAACCACCTAACCTAATAAAACATCACAATTTTGTTTTGGTATTAAGTATAGAGAACCAGGTAAGGCTTCTCTTAATATTAAAATTATTTTTAATCAGTGGGCTTCACTGATGCATTTCACATTTGGAATATTGAAGATTGTGTTTTTCTTATAGCTCATAAATGCAGTGTTTATATTAATATTCCATTTCTCAGAAATTAATATAAAATAATTTTCCCTCCCCACTAGTCTTTCCCTAGCAGATAAGTAAAAACATGCATACATTTTCCTGTACCTGAAATATAGTGGCTAATGGAGAAGGGAAACTGCAGCACCGTATCAGAGTTCATTCTCCTGGATTATCAGACCTCCCTGAGCTGAGATCTTCCTCTCCTCATATTTCTTTTCTTCTATGGCGTCACAGTGATGGGAAACCTGGGAATGACCACGAGACCCAAGTCAGCTCTCAGCTTCACACCCTCATGTACTTTTTCCTTAACTACTTGTTCCATGAATGAACTAATTTGTTTATTGTACCACTTTCAATGAGATCATCAGCATTAGATCATCCTTATCTCCTATTTGTCTATTCTTATCACCATTCTGAGGATATGCTGTACAGAGGGAAGGCACAAAGCCTTTTTCAACAGTGGCTCCCACCTCACAGCCATCATTTTCTTCCATGGAACAATCCTTTTCATTTATTGAAGGCCAAGTTCTGACTATAGTTGGAAACTGATAAATTGGCCATAGTATCTGTACTGTAGTGACTCCCATGCTGAACCCCTGATCTACAGCTTGAGGAACAAGGATGTGGAAACAGCTCTTAGGAAAATGGTGGTCTCCAAAATATTTTCTTACAGAAGATTTCCTTTAATAGGACTCAGAATTCCAAAATGTGTCATGGTTATGGAGTAAGTGGGTTTTAGCATCAGAGTGGAGATAAGAGTAAAATGATATGTAGTTATGAATGAGTCTGATTCACATATTTTTGTGCCTTTAAAATCTGCAAGAGTAGGATTGAGAATATTTCTAAATTTCATCCCCAAGTTTGCTTTACTTCAATTTGTTTTTTTTAACTGGATTTGGGAAATGGCATTTCCAACACAGATGCATTTAGTTTGCTGAAATACTTACATAAATCTAATGAACAACCCATGACAATTACACTTAGTTTCAGTATCCTTTATTGAAACATGGCTCTTTTCATAGTTCCATTCTTGTTTTTCACAAGTTACATATTTTTAATCATTTGTAACATCATTTTATCAATAGAGTTTTTCTGGTTCTCTTCAAACTTTTTTTTTTTATTTCTTATCTTCATAGTTTTCTATAACCTAAGTATAGTGGATCAATTTGTCTCATAACTCATAAGTGTACTTCCTAACCGCTGCTCATAATCTTTGTGAGAGTCTGTCCTTGCAGAACCATCTTTTCCCAACATGCATAAGCCACAATTCTAAATTCAGTCCCAATTAATATGCACCAATTAATGCTTTGTACTTCCATTTTCCTTCATGCAGTTTCTATATTTCATTTACTAATTTTAAAGAAGATTTTCTCCTTCTACCAGTAATGATTTGAGCAATGCAATGAACTTGAGTTCATGAAATCATGGTTGATATTTTGACCATGATTTCTTTCATTTTTAAGTAATTTATACTGTCCAATCTTCAGTTTCCAGATGTTTAATATTGAATGATATTGCCAACCTCACAGCATTATATTGAGATTAAATTATGACAACATGTTTGATATATGGCAGCTCACTGGACCAGAAGAGGCATTTACTTAATGTCTATTTAAATGAAGTCTTTGTGGCCTGGGGTTTATTTTCTTTTTTTTCTCTTTCAGCACCATCAATATATTATCGGGTTTTTTTCATTTTTATTTTATCAAATGGATGAAAGAATAAATACTGGGGAATAAATGGTATACATATCAGACTTAATATATGAATTTAGAGCACTGTGTTGAGCTTCAGTAATTACAAATCAGCTTTAAATTGTTCCATATTGTCATGATTCACTCACTAAAACACATCCCTAGAGGGTTTCACATACATGAAATGTTGGGTGTTATAACAACAATAAGGACAGTATTTATTAATTTTAACATTATTAACTGCAGGAAATGGCTGCTGTACTTGATATTGGGAGACTATAATGGAAGAGGTACTGTTACCAGAATCTGAGAACTTGGAAGAATCTCTCCATTCAGCCACTCTAAGTACTTGAGAAAGGAGCTTGGCTCTTTGGATGTTGGAGACGCTAAGGATGGGTTATGTCTCAGCAGTGTTCAGACCTCTTGTGGCTTGCAGAATAGAAACTCATAATACCAATGTTTGCTGCTCCAAACTCTGAAGAGTCATAAAGCAATGAAAACCTGTTCATCAGCACCAAGGATATTTTTTTCTGTATTCACATAAATAGTAACTGGTAAAGCAAGAAAGAATTTATGCCCCCTCTCTCCAAATCTTTCCAATCTTCCCTTTTTCTTTTCATCCCCCTCCACCTCCAGTTCTTCCACTTAACAGAATATAACAAGAAGAGAGATAGAAAAATGTGGGCATTCAGTGTACAGTCCCTGAAACATCACCACAGCCCAAAGAATGGAAAGGGATACATGGAGGTGAGACAAGAGGCAACAAACACAATTTCCAAGGGATTTGAAGTCTACAAAGCAAGGAAGACAGTCTTTTCACCTTTACTCATTTCCAGTAGAGTGAATGTCTCTCCAGAACTGAACATTTTAGTAAGAATCAAGTCTCTTGAGTCTTTATATCATTATATTAATCATAGATGCAACTGATACTTTGTAACATTTGTAAACCTAATATCATGGAGAGGTGACAGGAGGTAAGGGTGTTTGTGGTGGTCACCCATTAAGATTTAGGTAAGTGAAGATCCATGGTTCCATTTCAAATGGCAAATCTAATGCTTTCCTCAATATTTCTATGAAATAAGAATTCTGTATGTTTCCTTCACTGTTTATAGTCATAGATACTAAGATGAAGCTCTGCTGGGAAGCTAGTTTCAAAGGGAATTTTACTCATCAGTGGAATATTCTCAGCACTTGGTACCTTGGTGATAAGATAAACCATGGAAGGGACTGGGGGAGATACATACAGGACTGAACCATAGGGATATAGCAGTCACTGTTAATTTTACTTTCTCTTTTCATGTCTGTGTTCAAATAAAAAGGTATATTCAAAGTGTGTGAAAAACAAATATGTATATAAAGGTATATAATCACTATAATAATATATTTGGGATAAAATAAGGTTTTAGAAAACATTCCAATGCTGCTTTTATCCAAGAGAATAGATCACTTAGTGTCAAAGTGAAAATTAAGCATAGAAGGAAAAAAGTAATAATAGGGGAGAAACAACAAATGAAAGCATTAAATTTTCAATGATATGTTAACTTACTTTCTGTGAGATTTCTTTTTTAAGCACCTTGTCATATTTTCACTCAATATTAATGTTTTGCAATGATTTGCAAGACATTTTGTATTTTAAAAACATTAATTCCTAAGTAATATGTTTGAAAAACTATAGCAATTGGATATTTGTCATTTAATATTAGGCATGCTACCTGCTGTGCAAGTTTATTTTCTAATATATTTATATTCTTTTTTTTTTTCAATTTAAAGAATGATAGCAGAGCAGTGTGATGGTGGCTCAGTGGTAGAATTCTCATCTGCCATGCCAGAGACCTGGGTTTGATTCCTGGTGCCTGCCCATGGAAAAAAATAAAAACTAAAAAAATAAAAGCAACATAAATAAATCATGTCATATTCTACACTTTATCTTGAGTTTGTACTTTATTTTCAAAAACTTAAATCTTCATTTTTATATTTATTGATTTTTATGTGATTTTGCATGTTAGCTCAATAAATGATTGCTTACAAAGTAATTGTCTAACTCTTCTTCATATATTTTATAGTAATTTTCACAAGATTATTTATTGAGACTATTTTCCTTCTCTGTTGATTTGTGATATATCAGTTAAAATATAAAACAACCTTAAATAAACTCTGTTCTCAGCACTGATCATTCTCCCAGGCCCTTGGTGATATCTCACAGTTGCCTCCACATTTTTTTAAGGCAGAGAAAATTTACATATTTATACAATGCCATTTAACACTGAAAGTGCAAAAGTTCTATACCAGAGCCTTAAAATACATTGGTATTATGGAAGGGAGGCAATACAATATACCTTCTCTCTCCTATCAGTCATTGTCATATTGTTACATGGAAAAACTGTTTTGTTCTCTGGCTAGGTACAATAATCATCAGTGGGAGGATGAAATTACAAACCAGATAAAGGTTAAATATTACCTTGAATGGGATCACAATGGACAGTTCCTTACAAATGTTTTTCCATAAGAGTTCATCTTATTTGGTATTCAATTTTGTTTCAGTTTGCTAAAGATGCCAAAAGCAATATATAAGAAATGGATTGGTTTTTGAAATGGTGATTATTTAGGTTATAAATATACAGTTCAAAGGCCATGAAAATGTCCAAATTAAGGCATTGAGTGGTAGAAGGTCTCTTTGAGGAAAGACTGCTGGCATCTGGGATTCCTCTGTTCACATGGAAATGCCAGCTGGTCCTTCTCTCCTGGGTTCTGGTTTCAATGGTTCTTTCCAAATATCTCTGGGCATTTTCTCTCTTTTATCCTCAAAAAGAACTCTCAGTAAAGAAATTAAGGCCTACCCTGAATGGGTACAGTCACATCTCAATTAAACCACAAGGTCCCACACTCAATAGGTCTGCCCCCCACAGGTATGGATTAAAAGAACATGGCCTTTTGTGAATACATAGCAGATCCAAAATAACACAACATTCTATGTCAATCAACTCAATCATATCAACATTTGCTGATTCCAGACTAAAATTCACTTTCCCAAAAATCAATAACCAACAAAAAGTGTTGCTCAAATTCAATGACTGACAAATTTTTTAATATAAAGCCTGTTTAAGAACTTAGTAAAGACAACACAAGGTTAAAATGATCTCTATTTTGAAGTTGCATTCCAATCCACTTAACTGTTTACTCCTATTTGTATCACTTTAATGCTATTTTATTATAGTCAGAACCATCTTTACAAATGAGAAGTTGGAGGTAGTTCAGGATATTATAGGCTTAGAGCAAACCAAATTGATATTCATAAATATACCTCATTTTACAGCATAAAACAATAACTAATATTAGTTGTCTGTTTTAAGACTTCTGTACAATAAGGAAACAACAGATTTCCTCTAAATTTCTGGAGTCATAAGATGTGGAAGTAGACATAGTTATCTTAGCATCTCCACAAACAAATATTCCAGAACAGGGAAATGAGCTGCATTTTGTTTGCAGATTCTGAGGCAATGTTTGGGGAACAGGAAGCAGACTCTTTCAAATAAGATTTATATAAAACACCATGATTAATTAGCCCTTCAAATGCAGCATACTGAACAATTGTTTACTGGGAGTTGAAGAAATAGAATGGACACATACTGAGAGTTTTCAGCAATATAGGCATCCCCACTTTTGTGAATTTTTGGAAGAGCTTTACAAGAGAGAATAGGGAGGTATTTAAATGAACTTTACTTGAAAAGATTAAAAAGAACATTTGGAGAAAACAAATAAACAGAACCTGCTCTAAATAAGGTTTTAGAGCATGGAAAAAATGTTGATTCTTTAGGCTAAAAAGAAGAAAGGAAGAAGTAATAAGAAAGGAAATGTTTGATACCACATTTCCTGAATTCAAAGATAATATATTTCTTAATCAAAATAATGACATCATTTGGAAGAAAAGATATCATGATATTAAATCTGTACATTAATTGTAAGTTAAACTCAGACAGCAGAAAATTTAATATCTACCAGAATCCAGGGAATAAAGGAGTCTTTTTCAACTAGGAGTGATTATGACCACCCCTTACTCAAGGATTAATGTGACAATATCTGGACACATTTTTGATTGTCACAACTGAGTGGGGTACAGTTACTGTTATCTAGTGGCAACAGGTCAGGATTGTTGCTAAACATGATAAAATGCAAGAACCATTCATTTCCCAGAACAAAATGTTTTCCAACCAAATAGTGTTGACATTGAGAAACCCAAAAATAGGGCACTAAGAAATAATTTTATAATAGTGATGATTGCTGGTAAAAGTTGTGTTCTGATTTGTGATTAAATCTTTGGATATCTGAACAGATAAGACTATTGAGTGTCTTCATCTTTGCAGGGGACCTCAGATCTTTCATGTTGGAACATTTGGAATATTTTCCTTTGATTGCATATCCAGAGATGACCTTATTGAAAGTGATAGTCTGGTCAGAAATCTTCATTCTAGAGAACACGACTAAGGGAATTTTTGCATGTGGAATTTACAGCACTAAAACCAGGAAAATTTTGAGTTGGTGACCAGAGATTCTAAGTTGTTCTGTGCAGAGCCTTTTGAGATTTAGCAAATAAAATGACAAGATTCTCAATTTAATTTGAACTTTTAATCATGAAAACCTTTAAAATATGAATATGACCCAGGAACTATTTGAGATACACTTATATTAAAAAAAAAACTCTCCTAAATTCAAATTTAGCTGAATGTCCTGTCTTTTATCAGATAGCCTTATCTAGGTACTAACATGAAAAAAAATAGAAGGGAAAGTGCTAAAAATTCTAAAAATTAAAAACATAATAGAAATTATTACAGACGGAATTTTTAAAATCACAAGTATAGTAATAAACAATATTTCCTGGAAAATTTCCAGGCAGAAATTGGGTCACTCATGGAGCAAATAAATGTTGAATGGTGTGAGAGAAAAGCTGAGAAGTCCTGTTATTTTCAGTGTCCCATCTGTCTCATATGGAAACAAATTGTTTGTTAGAAAAGAGACACTAACAACAGGAAATGTAATGTATTTTCAACTAGAATATTTTTCTTAAATTGACTATTTTTGATAATTCAACAACACATTGAAACTTTCCATGCATTCTCTTTATCTTTTTTTTAGATTTCAATATTTCATTTAAGGAAACAAACAACACACATGAAGCCATCAAAAATGGATATTTTAGTTTATCTGTAAGCAGGTTTAAATAAAGTATCCATATAAACATTGTTAAGCCTATGTTTGTGCATTAAGTTTCTTAAAGCAATTAAAAATTAAGACAAATAAGAAAAAAACTACATATACAGATATCATGAGTTTCTTAAATTCTTAATATTAAATGTTAACTTGAACGCCATTGGATAGCTTACAAAAATGTGAATATTCTCAAAATATCAAGCAGAAAGTTTTTGCAAATATCAATTTCACTATAATAATGTCCTATGATACTGAATATTTGCAAGTTTTTGATTTCAGGAAAATATGAATACAGATGTTTTACACTTAATATATGAAAATCTTAGCCACCAAAATGTATATTTTGGTTAGCTTATCCATAAGCAATTAAATGTTATAATTTTAAATCCTGTGTTTGTACAATCAGTTTCATAAATCAATTTAAAATTAAGGCAAACAAGGAAAAAGTCTACAGATACAGATATCAGAGTTTCTTGAATTTTAAATATTAAACATTAACTTAATCTCAGTTTATTAGTTATCAAAGCTGTGTACATTCTCAAAATATCAAGCAGAACATTATTTGAAACATCAACTTTGCCATAGCAATGATCTATGTTACTGAATATTTTCAAGTTAATGATTTCAGGAAAATATAAAGATACATAGTTTGTGACTTTCTGTTGTGGATGGGACATTTTGATGTCTTAATAAGGTTATTTTGAAGATGTATTTCCTTCCCACATCTAATATTTTTATCTGCTTGCATTAGTTTTGAAGGCCCCATTTTGGATTTGATTTGTCAGTCTTTTACCTGTGAGACCGTACTCACAAGAGGGGATTAGAATTTTAGTTATGGCTTTGTTTGAGATCTAGGCAGATAGGCAAGTTGACAGACTGGAATTTCCTCTTCTCCCCAGCAGAAGCCATTCATGAGCCTTCTTGTCCCCTTAGGCCCAACTGACCCTTTCAATAGGTGCCAATAGATTCAAATAAATGCCTGACAAAATTCCATCCAGGGTCACTGATCCCCCAGCACTTACTGAAATCTGTCTATCTGGGGCTGGGACAAAAATGGCATGTACCCCAATGGAGACTTCTTCTGTGAGGTTGATGGATCTATTGGCCCACACATTTCCCCCTAGGATGACACAGGTAGTTCAGCTTCACCAGCCCATAGCCAGTCCTGAAATGTCTGGATGTGCTCAGCTCAGCCAGATTCCTTAGCTTCACCTCTCCATCCCATACATGCAGGCCTCCACGGGAATAGGGGAGCAGCACCAGGACCCAAGCAGGTCTCTTTTGCTGATTGGACGTCAGACCAGCACACTCCATGTCTCCCATTCCTCCCCAGGGAAGGGTACTCCAATCTTGCTATAAAAAAAAGCAAACCAGGTAACCAAAGCAGCACATCATAAGAATGGAAGTAGGCACTTTATCTTGTTGAGGTGTAGTTTGCACACAGAGAAAACACAACTTTCATCCTCTAAGCTCTCTATGGACACTCCCAGCCAGGAAGCCAAAGGGAAAATCTTTCCACATTAGCTGTGGTAGTAGGTGGAGTCATGACCAAGCACATTTACCCCATTCTCTCCATCTCAATTTCTCCAGGCTTTTGCCTAGGACCCTCCTTTGCAGGGTAGAAGACATTCCATGATCACTTGGGAAAGTTACCCATGAAATAACCTGATATTTATGGTTTTCTGTGAAGCTAGATCTAAAGGCTGGATCTAAATACTTGTTTAACCTAAATGGTTGCCATTTTGCTAATATGCTTTTTGCCATAATGCTAATAGCATAATGATAAGTCTTTAGGCTCATCGCAGCCATTTCTCAATCTGATGGAAAAGCAGATATTTAACCTCAATAACATGACAGTAACTGTGTGTCCCTGATGCCTAAAATGCCAAGATGAGAGGGCACTGAAAATCAATCTTGACCATAACTATTAAGAAGAGTAGTGGATAAGGGAAGCATGCTTTACTATCTCCTGCATAGAGTGTAAGGTGAGAAAAATAAACCTTTGTTATAATTGTGATGGGTGTTAAGTATGCAAAACAATAAGATCTAAAAGTTCAGAAATATGAATACTAATGTCACATTCTTGGGAATTGTAAAGTTTAATTTCATGTTTTTAAATGTAATTGTAAAAACTTGAAAGTGTAGTATTATTACACCAAGCAATTTTGATCTGTAATTACTACTAATTTCTACATAATAATGACATATATATATTATGATATAAAAAAGGATAGCTTTTATATATTATTTAAATCTAGGCTTTAAATGGTTTAAATTCAAGTTTTTTGATGTGAAAAATCTCACCATTATTTCTGTATTAAGAACTCCTTTATCATCAATTTGTTTAGAGTGTGGTGACACTTTAAGATTCTCATCCATCTTTTTAACAAGTCTTATAGGTATCAAATGCATATTGTAGATTATTTGAAGAGAGAGAGAAGATTGTGGAGCCAAGAAAATCTGTGTACAAGTTTTTGTCACAGTTTAGTACTTTTTACCATATTTAATCCTGAATGGGACATTTCTCTAAATTCCATTCTTTCATATTTCATCTTGGCACAGATCTTTATAACCTCTCTGTGACACTAAAAACTTTCTTTGGACTAATTTCCATGGTTTATAGTCTAAAGTTTTTTTCATTATAAATAGTGAAAATAATTATCAAAATTAAGCATTTGAAAATGTGATATTTGCAAACTGAAAATGTTAATATCTCATTCTGTGATGAGCCTGACATAGAGAAATGGGTGCATATCTGCGAGTAGGGGATCTGAGTTGTAACTGTAGGTTAACCATCTAATATTGTTATGACATTGAAATACTCATGGCTTCATTGTGTTTCTGTTTGGTCACCAGTAGAATAAAGCAGTTTGATAGTTATACTTTTCTGTAAAACATAAATTAGTATCGACTTTGCTTTCTGAGTTACTCGGTCAAAACTGCATGAATGTTTTTATGTAATGCACATTACCAATTCTGTTTTTTTAAAATAAATGTTACTACTGTGTGAAAATCAATGACATAATTTATGAGTGATATAATAGAGCCTACAATATAATTGACTGTATTACTTCAGTCATTATCAATTTTTTTTATTGAGAGGGGACATGGCACAGTAAAATTATAGAATTATTAATGATTTGTAATTTGCTGGGACATACATAATTTGCATAATTTAGTATAGAAAATATCCCAAAATTAAATTCCAAGCAGTGGAAATATTTGCCACTGAATTGTCAGACAACAAGTATATTGCAAGTAAATAATCTGTTGAAACTTCACTAAAAATACATAAGAAAGCATCTCTTGGAAATATTACTTGTTATTTACTAACAAATTATTTACATATAAATTTTTTCAGTGCCATATGACATCCTAGTTTGTATATAATGAGATTAAACATGGGAATCACAATGGTATAGAAAGGAGAGAGCATTTAGTCAGTTCCTGATGAGTGACTGTCCTTGGTTCCAAAATATGTAGTCATTTCTGATCCATGGAATAACACCACAACCATAATATGAGATGAGCAGGTGGAGAATGTTTTGGCCCATTTTGTGGCTGAAGGTAATTTGTTGGGGCCCATGCCAGGTTTTTCATGAAGCTGATCTCTGACTGCTGGCAAGGCCACATCAGAGTAGCCTTGGACGCAAGGCCCCTTGGTCTCCTGTGGAATGAGGTCTGGCCTGGGCTGCACCTTATCTAATCCAGCCTTACTGTGGAAAAGTTCTGCCTCTGCAGTTTCAAGCAGGCTAGTTAATGTTCACTCAGTTCTCAAGAAAATTCTGTATCTCTATTCATTACATCAAATACCTTCTCATGTACTGCACTGCCTTATCTAGAATTCTATTGTAAAGCAGTATAAAATAAACTTATGCTGGCTTTTTGGGGTAGTTGCCTTCAGTCAGGCAATGAACCATCTAGCCCTCCTGTATATTGGACAATTGTTAGGGGAAAGTGGTGAGATCTTAAAACTATGGTCAAAAGTCTAACTATCTGAAATTATTCAACTCTGAAGTTGTAAATTCTCCATGAACTCTCTGCTTATATTTTGTTTATATATTTTTTTAGTCTGAGTATTTAACACTTCTGCTTGCCTCATTATTCAATATTTAGTATTGCAAATTGGCTAATCCTTTTCCTACACTTCTGTCCCCCATTTCACACCTCACCACCGCTGACATTAAATGATCTGAGAGGTAAGGGCTGTGACAAATTTTCTACTTAAAATCAATATAGATCTTATAAAATTGTTGTGAGCCTAGCAAATCATTCAATATTTGGTTCTGAACTAAAATAAAGAATTTGGCATTATTAAGATGAAATCATCCCTCTTAAATGAGGGAGAAGAATTGACACACACAAAAAGCAAAAAAACCAAGTATTTATGTATCAGGTTTATGCATCACAGCATTTAAAACAAATAATTTCATTCTCATTGATTGAATTAAATGACTTTCAAATAAAACATAATTCTAATTGTACACACTCAGATTTTTGGCAGTGCAATTATCAGGGCATGACATGAAATAATCAAGATGTGTTTTTATCTACAGAGGAACAGGATAGGAATAAAACCATCTATATTCTTCTCTTTCTTATAAATATCTAAGTTCACTTTAATCAAGATTAATAAAACAAGATGCTGTCATCTTTACTGCAAATTTAAGCATCTTTAACGATCACTAGGAAAGTAGAAATGATTGAGGGAATTGTAACAATATTCTAATTCAGTTAGATATTGTTCAACATAGTGCCTCTACTGTACCTTGGCCTTAGCTATGCAATATATTTGACATATATTAGGAATTTCAACCCTAGGGTTAATTAAAAACACAAAATTGAACTTAAAAGATTTGTTATTTTATGTCTTTAATTTTATATAGTATTGCTTTTTTGTAAAACAAATGTTCCTCCATTCCCCAAAGTTTATGTCATGGATTATTTTACTTTAAGTGTCCTCTCAAAATATCAAAGCAAAATACATAAATATATATATTTATGGTTATGTATACATATATATATAACAAAGCCTTTGTTCTTAATGAAGTTTATTTATAATATTATTTACTATATTTATAAAAATTATAGCAGCTATTCAAAATTTCAGTTTTTCAAATTGAGGTAATATATTTAATGTCATTATTTAATTTTTAATTATATTTATTAGAATGAGAAATATATAGATCCTGCTTTAATGAAATAACATATTTGTGACTGTATCTGGAATATTAATATTAAATTTTGAAATATGAAAATTTGGGTATCAATATAAAATGGTCCATATTTATTGCTTTTATTTGAAATGATATTGATTCTCAGAGAAAAGGGAGAAGTTGAGACATTTGCCTTTCATGAGGAAATCACCAAGTTGAGGTCATTGACCATTAATACTTTCTAGTTAAACAAAGAGATTTTTGATGGGGCTTCTTACAAATACATCAGAAGATTTGGGCAAAATCATATATGAAACTTTGACAGATCCCAGGAAACTTGACCATGGGAAAGAGCCACACATTAATCTCATTCCAAACAGACAAATCAAACCCTCCCTATTTTATACACTGGAATTAGAATGACAAGAACAACTTGTTCAATTACCTTGTCACTATCACCAAGTCTCAGGCCAAGGCATTCATGGGAAGTATGCAGTCTGGGGAAATCTCTGTGTTTGGTCAGTTTGGGTGTTGGTTTTTATTCCACATACTTTGTTGCTGAGAACATGACCAAATCACCAAACATACTGATGATGAGCAAAATGCCTGCGTGTCTTTAGCAGAAAGGTTATTCACAGTTAGACCTGACACAAGTGAATCTAAAGGTCATGTAACAAAGGCTAGTTTGCATGCTAAAGAAGACCAAACTCATTACTTTGGGGAAAAAAGATAAAGGAAATTGTGAAGAAACATTCTCAATTTATTGACTATCCAATTACTGTTACTGTGGAGAAAGAATGTGACAAAGAAGTAAGCAATGGTGAAGCTAAAGAGGAAACAGAAGAAAGATTAAAATGAGGCTTTGACAAACCAGTAAGAGAAGATATTTGTTCTGATGAAGAAGTTGAAGAACAGGAGGATCATGACAAGAAGAGGGAGATCAAGTAAAAGTACACTGATCAAGAAGAACTGAACAGAAAAATCCTCTCTGGACCAGAAAACCTGGCAGTATGACTAATGAAGAATATGGAGAATTAAATAAGAACTTAACCAGTTACTGGGAAGATCATTTGTTGGTGAAGCATTTTTAATTGAAGAGTGTATAAATAATCTTTAAACAAATATAAAACATTGCTGAATAAATATATAATCTCTAACTATGGAGTTTTAAAATATGCAAAGCTTCATTAATCTAGGAGGACAACTTTGCAAAATTAAGAGTAGCTACTATTTCCCACTTCATAAATAAGGAGAAAATGACATGAAGAGGAATCAATTCACAATAGTAAGGCAGAATTAGACCCCATACATCCACACATTTAATAATTTTCCCCATTCTTGCAAGCTATTGACTCTCTGCTAATGATACAAAATCCAAGCCAGATAAGTGGGCAAATGGATGAACTGGAGATCTCTGTGTAGTGTTTCTCTTTATAATAAAAAAGATGATATTGATACTGATATTTCCTAGATGTAATACTTGGAAGCTGGATTGGTTTGTCAAGGGGGCTGGAATGCCAGATGCCTGAAATAGAATGACTCCTATAAAGGGAATTTATTAAGTTGTAAGCTTACAGTTATAAGGCCATAGAAATGTCCAAATTAAAGACCATTAAGAGGTTACCTTCACTCAAGAAAGGGTGATGACATCTGGAATACCTCTGTCAGCTGAGAAAGCACCCAGCTGACATCCACTGCTTCCTTGGTCCTAGACTCTAGCCTCTATTTCCTGAGGGAGGTTCTCTCTCAGCTGCTCTGAGGCTGGATTTCATCTCTTGGCTTTCCATGGCCCTCTCCAGGTTCTGGCTTGCTTAGCATCTCATGGGAAGTCACATGTTGATTTCCAAAACATCTGGGTCACCTGTTGGCTCTATTGGCTCTGTCACTTCTGAACTTTCACCAAAATGCTTCTCCTTTTCAATGACGGCAATGAAGTAATTGAGCCACACCTTAAGTGGGTAGAGTCACAGATTCATCTTACTAAAAGGTCATATACAAAATTGAGTGGATTATCTGTTCATGGAAACAATCTAATCAAATTTAGATTTGCAATATTGAATCAGGAGTAAAGGTAATGGTTTTTTCTGGGATACACATCACTTTCTAACCAGCACAGGAGCCAATAACAGAGTTTATTCAGGGTACTTATTCATTGTTCAATTATAAATCTTTAATTATAGGTGTGCTGAAATTATTTCAAGGAAACTTCTTCATCCTGGTTGTTTGTACAGGCATCTTCTCTCTAACCCAATAAGCATTTTATATTATCTGGAATTCCAAAGAAAGGTAGGTCTTTCCTTCCTAGGTTAGCATGTATAATTAATCCTCTAGGAGTTCTTTTAAGATTATTCTGCATTACATAAAACCTGTCTTCTTGCAACATTGATCCTTTCATACTCTGCCCTCAGGAGATAAAAAAGAATAGTTCAAATGTGATGTAATTTGCAATTTGGCCTTTTCCAGGACTAGAGGGTATAGCGGCTGAAATTCTACCATTATTCATTCCTGATGCCTCTTCCAACTTCCAGAATGTCCTATTAAATTCGTACTTCACTCTAAAACCAAGTATCTTAACAAAAGTTTCACTATGAAACATTGGGGTATTAAAATAGCAAGGGTAAAGGGCATATTCTTTTTGGGGAGATTAGAAGTCAAATTTGGAAGACTTTATGCAAGAGATTTTATTTTATACAAACAAAATCTATTTATGCAAATAACTTACTGTCCCACTGCAGGGGGTAATATTTCTTGAGATTATTTTGGGGCAGAAAACTCAGATGCCTTAAGAAAACTAAAAATATGGCCAAAGTTAAGAAATCTCATACTAAATGTCTTTGTGTAACAAATATCAAAGACATGTCCTAGCATTTTATCTTCAGTAGCAAGAACAACAAATTGCAAAATATTTTTTTTAAATCAACAGAAACCTTTCAGATATGACTTGGTATAGAAAAAGTAATGAATTAGGAATCAATTTCTTAATTCAAGTCATATGACCATGAATAATTCACCCAATATCTCCAAGGATTTGTAACTCTAAAGGAAAAAAAAACCTCATTCTTATAATTTTTCATAAATGCAGAAAGCATTCTCAATAGAAGTTCTCTGTTTTCATTATGGTTCATTTTCTGGATATTCTCTTGGACTGGTGTTTAGGAATCTCTCATTTCTCAAACCTTTTTTTTGCATGGGAATTGAACCCAGTTCTCTGGCATGGCAGGTGACAACTCTGCCTGCTGAGCCATTGTAGTCTGCCCTTAAATTATTTTTAAAATACAAAATTACTCAAAGTAATTTTTTAGAAAGCATGAAATAGTACTTATAAATAAATCACTTATCTTTATAGATTAATATATATCAATGATTTCAAAAGTGAACTTTTGCCTTTTATCATTCTAGTCTTTAATGTCTGAGTTAGTATGTGTATATATAAATTATGGCATATACTCTTTCACAGTTACTTCTAGGTTTCTTATTAACATAGGAAAAGTGTTGTTCCTGCCATCAAGTGTTTTCAAACATATATTAATGACTACATGGATATATCATATTTATTAACCTATTACCATTAATTTCTGCCATCCTTGAATATGCCTTTGTACAGAAATTGAGATTCTATGAATTTATCATAAGGAAATACTAAGATGATATGCACATTTTAATGTTTTTTATAGATAAGCTAAATTGTTCTTCACCATATTTGAATCTGGTTATATGATATATTTATAAGATCCCTCACCCTCATTTGAAATATTTTATATTTTACATATTTTAGAGGGAAAAATGCATGTTATTTAATTTACATGTTTTAATCATTGCTAAAGTTAAAAATGTTTCATTTTCCAATGTATTTTTGTCAGTCATCCTTTTAGGGGTTGTCAATTCTTTTCTACTAGGATTTAGCTTTGGTTACTGATTGCTAACATTATTCTGTGGCAAGACTATAAAACCATCATCTACGTCAAAATATTTTGAAGTATCTCATTGGTCTTTTAATTTCACAAGTAAAAATTTGAAGCCATGCATTGTGTTTATTACCTTTCTGTTCAAAATTTTACATCTCCTCGGTCTTTTCTTTCATCTTTCCCTTCTTCTGAATTGATCCTTTAGTCATGAAGCTCAGTATCATTGGTTCTAAAAGAAAATAGAAGAAGGAGAAGAAGGAGAGAGAGAAGAGGAAAGGAAAGGAGATTCAGGAGTGAAAATTTGAATGCTATATAAGCACTAGAAATGACATTTGGACAGCATAGATACATTTTTCTGGTACTTCAATATTTTGATTTCTTTTGCTATGATTCCAAATGACCACCTTCCATCTTTTCCTTATGTTCTTTTTATTTCCTTTTAAAAATCCTGGCTTACAAAAAAGATTGACTTCTTTTTGTAGTGCATTTAGAAGATTCCATTTATTTTACTGTGTGAGGAGAGATTCTGAGACTTCTAAGTATGATGGAGAAAATGGATCTTCATTCTTTCCTCACTTTAGTTACTGTTGTAGCATTATTCATTTTAGTCATTTCTAAAATTTCAGTTCTCTATTATGCAGAATATTCCATTCACACTGTAGTTTATATACATCACTTCTTTTATTTTCTTGATTTCTCCTGGCTACATGATTGTTTTGCCATATAGACCTAGTTTATAAGTGTACTAGTATGGACAGAGATATGCCTGTCTTTCAAAACTCCAATGTTTATAAGATCTCATTCCAAATATTGCCATATCCCAGGGAAAAGAAAGAGATTTAAATTTTGGAAGGGGAAAGCAGCAATTGCAGGATATGATATGAGTAAAAGTTATCACACAAACATACATGTACACACACACACACACACACACACACACACAATGTCTTATCTTAGAAGAGAGCACAGATTGTGTTCAAGGCTGTATTCAAGATGTGAAAGACAATATTGAGACAATTATCTGGACACTTCAGGCTATTTAGACCACAAGAAAAACAAAAACTACAGAGTCAATTTCTTGATTTTAAATATTTAATTTAATAAATACTCATATGGTCCTTATTATATGGCAGTTACATAAATGATTTACAAATATTTATTAATTTAATCCTCTCACCATCACAGAGCTTTTGAGTAACTTTGCAAAGGTTATACAATCAGTAAATGGCAAAGCCAAGATTTGAACCAACCCCATCATCTCTTCTATAACAACCATACTTTAAGCTACATCCCAAGATCATAGATTTTCTGAGGGCATTTTTGTCCCCAAATTTTTATCAACCATACTTTCATTTACATAAAAGGAGGAGGTGTCTTTAAGAGTGGGCAAAATGGGGCTTTCCCTCTAAAGATTCTGCCAACTCTTATAATTACAATAGACCTCATTGATGAAGATTCATTCACTCCCTTTCAGCTTGAAAGATACTAACATGATTGCTTAATCCACACAGATTTTAAACAGATACTGAATCATAAAATATTACCTTCTGAATAATGTAAATTATGGTTACAATTATCTCCTTTAAAGAAAAACACAAAAAATAAGCAATAAATACATCACAGACAATGCCAGAGCTATGATTTTATTCACCTCCTATTTGCTTTCTAAGAAGGGAGGATAGAGTCATTCCTGTTTTATTGATCACCCAAGCTAAATCACATCTTCTAATTCCAAACTATCTTTGATAAGGAAAGCAAGAAAACCAAGGCTATGTTGGAGGACAATAATGCCATGCCAGCTCAGTTTATACTTGTTGGATTCACAGAATACCTACTTCTTAGAATCTTGCCATTCCTGGTATTTCTCATAGTATACACACTAACTGTGGTGGAAAATATGAGTTTAGTGATCTGAACTGATATCAATTTAAGCTTTCAAGCCTGTATATATTATTTTCTTAGCAATTTGATTTTCTTAGACATCAGCTATTCTATGGTAATCATTCTTAAAATTCTGTTGAATTTCTTAGCATCCAAGAAGAGTATATCTTCCTCTAACTGTGCACTACAAATATTTTTCTTTGCTTGTTTTGCTGATCCCTTGTACCTTATCCTTGCAGCAAAGGAACATGACCTTTATACAGTCAACGGTAACCCAGGTTTTTATTCTATAGTCATGTCTAAGAGAGTTTGTATCTGCTTCATTATGTTGGCACACTGAAGTGGAAGTATGACTTCACTTGTACAAGTCTGCCTCACATTCAGACTGACATCTTGTGGCTCCATTCTTGTCAATCATTTTATCTGAGATATTCCTCTCCTGGCTTATCATGGGTAGGCACCTATATCAGTGAGGTTCTGCTCTTTGTCTTTTGTTGCATTATCCAAAACAGTGCTTTTATGGTCACATTTTTATCATATTTCTTCATCCCCATTAATTTTTGAGCAGCCTGATCCCAGGAGGCAGAAGCAAACCATTATCCACCTCTGCTTCACATCTCATAGCAGCCATCTTATATAGTGGCACCCTCCTATTTGTACACTTATGTCCCATGATATGTTATTCTCCAGACACTGATAAGGTGGTTGCAGCATTTATACAGTTGTCCTTTCACATGTTTAGCCCAATAACCTACAGCTTCAGAAACAAGGATGAGAAAATACTCTAAAAAACTATTAGAAAGAACTTGGGTTTTCAAAAAAAGAATTGCATTTCAACTATAAAAGACCTATTCTCCCCTTCCAATTTCATCATGCACAAGTTACACCTTGTATACCTCATGATTCAACTATTTTAAATGCATCACCATTTGCCAGAAGTAAAGAGACCTTTAAACATCATCAATATCATAAAATGGTCTGTCTGCTCTTCCAGGGATATTCTCTCCTGATTTTTCCTACTTTGCAAACATTCCTGAATTACAAAAAAGAAAACCTTATCATTCACTAGTGTCCCAGAAATACTTTAGTTCATTATATTCTTTATCATGTTGCAGTGAAAGTATGTGTTGACTTGTTTATTAACCCTCTCAGATTAGAACACCCTTGGCAACATAGAACATGTCTTATTGGTTTACTTTTCAAAAACTGTAAAAAAAATATGGAATATGGCATTTCCTCATTAATATATTTTAAGCAGGTAGATGAAGGTATAAGTGGGTGGATAGATGGGTACATGGATAGTTAGATGCAACCCTCAGCACTTGTGCTCTCTACTTATAGAACTTTTATCTTCAGGGAAGACTGATATTATCAGTGCTGGGTAGTGTTGGTAGTGGTGTCAGGAAAGGCTCATTGGCTTTCAGGAAATCAGAGGAAAGATTCATGGCATAGGTCAGAATGAAGATTTGCTATGCTGCCTTTCTGTGCTAGACTGATGTTCTAGAAGAGGCCTTGACTCCTATTCACAATGGGTACTTATGAAAATCAAGCAAGGCTGTGAAATTCATCATAATTGTAAACTCTGTAAATTACTATTTCCACATATTTGTTGCTGCCATTTTCTCTGAGGTTCTATCTTCAAGAAAAAGTAAAAAATATTTCTCTGATAATTTTATTCTGTAAATTGACAATGTGAACATTTTTCTCTGTGATCATGTTGGTCCATGAAATTGCCAGATATTTCCTGTGGTTGATTTTGATATTACAGTCTCTGCTTACTTTTTGTTCTATCATGCCAGAGATGAAGAAATTAATTATTTAGATTTGAGGTATAATATAGTGCATTTTGAAGTAATTATGAAAATATAAATGATTGGATTAGGTATGCTGAATAGTTTCCCATTGTTAATTTAGCATGAAAATTTAGGCAAATAAATTTGGTATGAAAATGAAATATATATTTGAATGCCTTAGTGTACTCTTTAAATGGACACAGTAAAATACTCCCTACTGAATAAGGTTGTTTTGAGAATAATTGAACTAAAAGATGCAATTATACTATTAAAGGAATACTTTGGGCATCAAACAAATGGAATGCTTAACTAACCTAGAAAACATGTAAAAATCTTTTAATAGTGTCTGATAAAAAGTATAGCATGTAAATGTTGTCTGCTTTATCACTATTATCTTACTATTGCTTTTAAGATAAAATTAAAGTTCAATCTTTTGAAAAAAAGGGCACATTTCTAAAATATCTGTAAAGAAATCTAAATATTCTGCAATGTTGCCAGAGCTGAAAATTCAGCTTAACTTCTCTGTCATATTAAATTATGTGAATTCCTAATGAAATTTTTTTAAATGTGTTGAAAAATGCTACTTATTTATACTTAAAAATGAACTTTATAAGATATATTGTGCTGTTCCTCCAATTTTGCACACTACTGTTAAAAACATGAGTTCTGGGCGGTGGCTCAGCAGGCAAGGAAGCTTGCCTGCCATGCCAGAGGACCTGGGTTCGATTCCCGGTGCCTGCTCACGTTAAAAAAAAAAACATGAGCTCTTTGGTTATCCATTCGTTGTGTTAAGGCTCATCAAACTGTAAGTCATGACACACCAGCTTCTTTAATGGAGCAAGCAAATGTAAAGCTTATTGTCAATTTTCTGAAATTAGTTATCCTAAGATAGTTAAGGTCTATTGGATTTTTAAACTATTAAAATTGTTCAGAGTTCTCCAGGTTTCCCAAAGGTAGCACTGTTGACATTTGGTGCCAGGCTATTTTTTGTTGAGGGCTATCCTGTACATTAGAAGTCATAAATAAAATCTAGTAGACCCATCATGGAAGAGCCTTGTTAAGCCCCATATCAGCAAAAACAAAAACCTGGGCTAGTTTCTATTTCTTATAAATGCCTGGTTTGCCAGCTAATTTACTCATTCTTAAGCAACCAACTGTTCCCTACTTTGTAAGACTCCTTATGGAAAAGGGAAAGAATGTGAGCCAATTGTATCATTTGCTTACTTACATTCACCCTATATGACCATTCCTTCTCAACCTCTTGATGGAGTCTCCGTCTACTTTTTTGAGTGGAATGCTGCTTGATTCATAGCTTTTTCAATAAAGTGAGATCCTAAATTGCACTAAAATCTTTTCTTTTATTATTGGTTGTTTAGCAGCATCCCTTGCTTCTAACCCACTAGATAGCAGGAACACATCCCTTGTTTTCTGACAGTAGACTATGTTTTCAAATGCCAGCTGGGGAGCAGTCACTCCTGGCTCAAAACAACTAAACTAGCCCAAACCCTTTTTTTGTGGTAAGACAATTTAAACAGAACAATGAGGCTGGTACTTGAAAATAAGTCATAATAATAATTCGGTAAGAAAATCTCAGATATGACCTTATTTATTTTGTCCTATATTGTTTCCCTATTTTCTGTTCATTTTATGATCTAATTTGATAATATACATAAACACATAAAATTAACACATTATTTTAATTATAAAAAACACAAAATTAAGGCCAAATAATATGTTTTATGAAGTGGGGCACAGTTGAGAAGAAATTAGAAGACTAGGATACAGTGAATGAGATTTATTTTTCTGCTTCTGTCAATTGTAAGAGAGAATCTTATCTGAGAAGTTATATTACATTTCCATCATATAGAAATTTAAAATACAAAAATTATGTTCTCTCCAAAATAATGTCTATATTTAAGGCAAGAATTTAAGTTAAACTAGGAAATAATAGTTATGTGATAATTGTACATCTTTACATTTATATCACTATATCGAGTATTTGAGGTGAAGGTCAAGTCATTTTTATGTCATGAGGAAGAAAAGATTCATTTTTCTAGTGCCATCACAGAAAAAAATCTATAGCGCATACTTAAAGTAAATCTATAACTCAAAAGAATACATCTATAATTGTGTTTTTCTCAGAAGTAACTACAAATATTTTCTAGAAAAATTATCATTAAATAGGCACTTGTCAAATTGAGAGCTTAACAACAGAGATTGGGATTGCATAATGATTGATACTTCACTTTTCCTTATTGAGCCACAGACACTTTGTTACAGTGGAGGAGAGACATTCCATGATTTATTACTAACACATGGTAATTAGTTAGACTTAAATATGCATATATGCTAATGTATTGTTATTCAAACATAGTCAACATTGTGTACCATAAGGGCTTTACCACAATTAGCATGCATTTTTCCATATATAAGAAGATATTAGATTTTATTTCACAAATCACCATTTTTGTTTTATATTTCCTTCTTGAGAAAACTAAGGGTAAATACCTGACATGAATCCCCAATCCATTCACCAAACAAACATACACACACACACACACACACAGACATACACACATAAGAATAGCCTTTGGAAAATTATTTCTTGGAGGAAAATTCATGGACAGCAAAGCAATACCAGATGTGTTGCTCTAGAAGCTAATCCTTTTTTGAGGTTATGCAAAGATTATGGATGGATCAGCTATAATTATTGAGAAGTAGGCCATATGTCTTTTTATTTTAAACTTTTTAATTGTACAGTATAACACATATACTAAGCAAAGGAATAAAAAAGCAATAGTTTTCAAAGCACTCTTCAGGAAGTAGTTACAGGACAGATCCCAGAGTTTGTCATGGCTGCCATACAATCCTCTTAGATTTTTCCTTCTAGATGCTCCAGAATATAGAAGACTAGAAGGCTTAAATAGTTTTTATCATCACAATTGGCTTTTTTCTTCTTTTTTGTGAAAAATAACATATATATGAAAAGACAACAAATTTCAAAGCAGAGCATCACAATTAGTGGTAGACATATTTCAGAACTTGGCATAGGTTTACATTTCCATAATTCATAGGTTTTTTTTTAGATTACACCATCTCAATCTTTAACATCTATCTTTCTTTCTGATTTCATTTATGCCTCAGCCCTCCTCCCTCTATCATTCTCATATGCAGCTTCATTCAGTGTTTTAATATAATTGTATTACAGTTAGGTAATATCGTTCTGTCCATTTCTGAGTTTTTATATTCAGTCCTGTTGCACAATCTGTATCCCTTCAGCTCCAATTACCCAATATCTTACCCTATTTCTATCTCCTGATGGCCTCTGTTACCAAGGAAATATTCTAAGTTTATTCACTAATGTCAGTTCATATCAGTGAGACCATACCCTATTTGTCCTTTTGTTTCTGGCTAATCACACTCAGCATAATGTCCTTAAGGTCCATTCATGTTGTTACATACTTCATAATTTTATTCTGTCTTACAGCTGCATAATATTCCATCTTATGTAAATGTCACAGTTTGTTTAGCCACCCTTCTGTTGATGGACATTTTGGCTGTTTCCATCTCTTGGTAATTGTTAATAATGCTGCTATAAACATTGATGTGTAAATGTCCATTTGTTTCCCTGCCCTCATGTCCTTTGAGTAGAGACAGCATATAGATGGGTCCTGTTTTTTTAATCCATTTTGCCAGACTATGTCTTTTGATTGGAGAGTTTAATCCATTAACATTCAGTGTTATTACTGCATGGGTAGTACTTTCTTCTACTATTTTGCGTACTGGATTTTATATGTCATATCTAATTTTCCTTCTTTTCACCTTTACTCATAGTCTTCCTTTCTACACTCTTCTCCACACCTCTCTCTTCTGTCTTCATATCTGTCTCTAGTGTTCCCTTTAGTATTTCTTGCAGAGCTGGTCTCTTGGTCACAAATTTTCTCAGTGATTTTTTGTCTGAAAATGTTTTCATTTCTCCCTCATTTTTGCTGGATATAGAATTCTTGGTTGGCAGTTTTTCTCTTTTAATAATTTAAATATATCAACCACTGTCTTCTTGCCTCCATGGTTTCTGCTGAGAGATCTGTGCATAGTCTTATTGTGCTTCCCTTGTATGTGATGGCTTGCTTTTCTCTTGCTGCTTTCAAGATCCTCTCTTTCTCTTTGACCTCTGACATTCTGATTAGTAAATGTCTTGGAGTATGTCTGTTTGGATCTATTCTCTTTGGGGTACGCTGCACTTCTTGGATTTGTAATTTTAAGTCTTTCATAAGAGTTGGGAAATTTTCAGTGATAATTTTCTCCATTAGTTTTTCTCCTCCTTTTCCCTTCTCTTCTCCTTCTGGGACACCCACAACACGTATATTCGTGAGCTTCATATTGTCTTTCAATTCCCTGAGTCCCTGCTCATATTTTTCCATTTTTTTTCCTATAGTTTCTGTTTCTTGTCGGATTTCAGATGTTCCGTCCTCCAGTTTAGAAATCCTGTGTTCTGTCTCTCGAAATCTACCATTGTAGGTTTCCATCTCTTCTACTGTTCTGTGATTTGTTTTTTCAGACTTTCAGTTTCTTCTTTTTGTTCTTTCCTTGCCTTCTTTATATTCTCCCTCAATTCATTGATTTGGTTTTTGATGAGGTTTTCCATGTCTGTTCGTATATTGTGAATTAATTGTTTCAGCTCCTGTATGTCATTTGAATTGCTGGTTTGTTCCTTTGACTGGGCCATATCTTCAGTTTTCTTAGTGTGATTTATTATTTTTTGCTGGTGTCTAGGCATTTAATTACCTTAATTAGTTTATTCTGGAGATTGCTTTCACTTCTTTTATCTAGGGTTTTCTTGCTGGATGAATTTGTTGTCTGTCTGTTCTTTGACATTCTGTTCAGCTTTATCTGGACCTTTAGTTTAAGTTTTGTTTAACAGAGGAGAATTTTTCACTTCTTGTTTTCTTGTTTCTTGCCCTGCTTGTGTGGTGCCTCCCCCCACCACACACTTAGGAGGGTCTACTTAGATATTATAGACCCCAGCCAGATTTTCCCATCTGGCCTCCTATCAGGAGGAAAGAGTCACCTGCGTCCTGAGACCTAGCAGGTTGAAAGACTTTCCTGTGAAGTCTCTGGACTCTGTTTTTCTTATCCTGCAAAGTATGTGGCACTTGTCTGACTGCAGGTCCCACCAGCTTAAGATGATGCGGTACCTTTAACTTTGGCAGACTCTCCCTGCTGGGGGCATGGTGGAGACAGAGGAGGGGTTGTAGACTGGTTTTAATGGCTTCAATTTTACCAAGCCCTGGGGTCTGAATTCCTTGAGGGAGGGATTCCACCTGGGTGGGGCTTCACCCCTCCCCTGGGGAAGGCACAGTCTCCAGATAAGCCCCCAAAAGAGCTCATTTCTGCCTATGCCTGGGGCAGTTGCAGCCTGAAAAGTCCTGCCGCTGTATTCAGAGGCAGTCAAGCCTTTGTAGATACACAGCCACAAAAACCTCTGTTTCCTTCTTTTTTTCCCCCCTTTTTCTGTCAGTCCTGCCCCATTGGAGCCGGGGCAAAAATGAGCAACCTCCACTTTGATCAGGTTCACCTAAGCTGGGGGCCTATTTTTAGTAGTCAGAATTTGTTAATTAATTCCACAATTGGCGTTTGATTGTGCCCAGTCCCTGCTGCTGGTAAAGTCCTTTCCTTTCCCCTCTGGGAAGCGGCCTTTGGGGGAGGGGTGCCAGCTGCCACAGCTTTGGGAACTCATGGTTCTGGGTGGTGCTCGCAGCCAGTCCAGGTGGTCCAGATTGGGGTACACTGTGTGTCCAGTCACTGATGTGGCCCCAGGAGCTGTTCTGTACTGTTTCTGGTTATTTAGTAGTTGTTCTGGAGGACGAACTAAAATGCGCACGTTGTTAAGCCGCCATCTTGACCCTGAAGTCTGATAGCTGCCCAATTCATAGGTTTTTATTTCTAGCTGCTCTAAGATACTGGAAACTAAAAGAGATATTAATTTAACGATTCAGCATTCATATTCATTTGTTAAATTCTATCTTCACTGTATCACTCCACCATCACCTTTGATCTTTCCTTCCCTCTCTTTAGGGGTGTTTAGGCTATGGCCATTCTAAATTTTCCATATTGGAAGATCTGTCATTAATGTGGGGTGGGGAGATGGAACTCTCTGATGTTCTGGAGAAGCTGGGCCCTCTAGGTTTCAGGACAAATCTGAATCAGGAACCTACCTGGAGGTTGTTGTTTTCTGGAAAGTTACTTTAGTGTGTGGAACCCTTGTGGAATCTTATATGTTGTCCTAGGTATTCTTTAGGATTGGATGGGATGGTTCTATTTGGGATTTGGCAAGTTATGATAGGTCACAAGGTCTAACTGAAGCTTGCATAAGAGCAACCTCCAGAGTAACCTCTCAGCTCTATTTGAACTCTCTCTGCAACTGATACTTTATTAGTTACACTTCTGTTCCCCCTTTTGGTTAGGATGGAATTGTTGATCCCTTGTTGCCAGGGCCGGATTCATCCCTGGGAGTCATCTCCCACATCTCCAGGGAGACTTTTACCCATGTCATGTCCCATGTAGGGGGGAGGGTAATGATTTCACTTGCAGAGTTGGGCTTAGGAGAGTGAGGCCACATCTGAGCAACAAAAGAGGTCCTCCAGAAGTAACTCTTAGGCATATCTATAAGTAGTCTAATCTCCTGCACTACCTACATAAGCTTCACATGAGTACAGCTCAGGATTGAGGGCATGGCTTATTGGTTTGGGTGTCCCTAAAGTTTGACACAGTTTCAGGGAATTCTCTGAAACATTAATGGTTCCATATTCTTTCTCCCATCCCTCAAGGGACTTTACCAATACTTTTTTGATTATCTGCTTAATATACTCTAGAATGTATCCAGGCATTACAGTCTATACAGGACCTCTTTCTTATTCTGGCCTCCCGATGATTCAATTGTTTCAATAAGCTATACAGACAGGTTGAGTCAGATTATGCACTACAGAAAATTTCAGTTCCAAACCAAATAAACCTTTCTTTCCTTGGTCTTAAAGAATATGTCTGATTCTAAAACATAGGCACTGTCTTCCTTACCCCTGTGTTCTGAGTTACTTTAACCCCAACCTGATTGACTTCATTCTTATCTCTAAATATCAGTCTATATTTATATCAATACTCTTTTGAAATCCAGAAACAATAATCAGCACTCTGGACTTAATGTGTCTGCTCTAAAAGCATACAATCTAGGCCCCTGTTTTTTTATAAGCTAATTCTAAAGGTGACCATACTACTGTTGCTCTCTTGTTCTTGACTTATTTTGGCTCACTAAATGTCCCACATGTTCATTCACATTTTTGCATACCTCGTGACTTTGTTCGCTTTCATAGCAGCACAACCTTCATTCATAAGTATGTACCATCATTCGCCAATCTACTTCTCAGTGCATCCTTCTACCACCCACATTCATCATCATGCATAGTGCCCAAAGTCCACAGTCTATCAACATTCTCAATTTTAGATAATTTCATTGTTCCTAAGAGAAAGAAAGCCAATAAACACACCCTTGCCATATAGGAAATCTAAACCTCCTCTTAATTCTTGCCCCTCTCCCTATTACTTACCTCTGCTGTTCTTGTAGCAGTGCTGATTTTTTTCCTTTAGAGCATAGCCCATAGCATGCAATAGCAGTTGTCCCCTGTACCCTGGACTTAACCACTTTTTTTTTACACGAATCATAACTTTGAAGTAATTCTTGCAAGAAATAATTCACATTTCTAGTGTTAATCAGTGGGACATATAGGTCTACACAGCCCCCTTCAATCTTGTTCATCTTCAATATGGTAATGTTACTTATAGGCCCACTGGAGAACCACCTTCACTCCTATATGTTCCCTTACATTGAAGTTCAAACTCATTATCTAACTGTTCACCTATCTATGTATCTATGTTCACCTTCTATGTATCTGTAAGTCCCTTTTATTTACATTACAAGCCTTTGATTATGCATTTATGCTGGTCATAAAAGTGGAATCATAACATATCTAACCTTTTGTGTCAGGCTTATTTCACTCAATGTTGTATCTTCAAGGCTCATGCATCTTGCCATGTGGTTCTGGACATCATTTCATCTTACTATTGCATAATATTCCATCAGATGTATGTACTGCATTTTGTTGATCAACTCATTTGTTGATGGGCATTTGGTTTGTTTCCATCTTTTAGTAATTGTAAATAATGCTGCTATGAACATCGGTGTGCAAATGTCTGTCATTGCTTTCAGCTCTTCTAGCTATATACCAAGTAGTGCTATTGCTGGGTCATAGGGCACCTCAATATTTAGTTTCCTAAGGAACCACCAAACTATCTCCCATAGCAGGTGTAGCATCATACATTCCAACCAGCAGTGCATAAGTGTTCCAATTTCTCCACATACTCTCCAACATTTATAGTTTTCTGTTGGTTTAATAGCAGCCATTCTTATAGATATGAGGTGGTATCTCATTGCAGTCTTTATCTGCATTTCCCTTATTTCCAATGAAAATGAGCATCTTTTCATGTGCTTTTGAGCCATCTAATTGCTCTTCAGAAAAATGCCTAGTCATATCTTTAGCCCATTTTATAATTGGGTTGTTTGTTCTTTTGTTGTTTAGTTGTATGATTTCTTTGCATATACAGGAATTCAAGCCTTTGTCCAATATGTGATTTCTAAATATTTTCTCCCATTAAGCTAGCTGCCTCTTTACATTTTTGACAGCCTTTTGAGTTGCAGATGCATTTGACTTTGAAGAGTCATTTATCTATTTTTTTCTTCTGTTGCTTGTGCTTTGGGTGTAAACTTTAGAAAGCTACCTCCTATTACTAGGTCTTGAAGATGTTTCCCTACATTTATATGTCAAGCATATAGTATTTTCTTCTTGCCTTTGATACTGATTTCATATGTTATTTGTTATAACAGTGACTACATAAATTTTGAAGAGGTCGGTTTACAGCATTTGACGCTTATTTGGAATACATTTAATATTTTTTCTGCTTCTCATCTGCAGTCCTCCTCTCATGTTGTAGTTAATTCAATTTATCCACTGATTGCCTTGTTTGTTTTAAGTTTCCTTGATTCTCTTATTACATGGTAATAACTTCCATTCTGTATCTAAAGCCACTCTGTTTGTGACCTTCACAGCTGCATACAATTTTGTCATTACACTTCAAATTAGTACACTTAGGATTAACATAAGATTTTGTTTTATTCCTTTCTATATGTTATAACTTGATTTGTTTTTATATAAAATATCTAGGACAGACTAAAGGATTCACACTTGAACTTAATAAAACCATCAGACACTCCTTTCACAGCCACATAATTAATGGGTACACTGTCAGAATGATTGAAGAGAGATATATATCAACTTTTGTAAAAAAATTTTTTTTAAAGTGCCAATAATCTTTATGGCATAAATTCATAATTCCTACATGGAATGGAAGATACCAAGGAATTATAAGACATAATTTACTGGTATGACTGTCATTGAATGCTGAGATATAATGAATGCATACTTTTTTATATAAATATAAGGAGCACATCACAAAACTAATATATATTATGTTTATGATCTCTCAGAACTTTATTGTGAATGACTGTTACATTTTCCAGGGTATAATATCATACATTCCTTTATATAAATTTCATACTGACCCAGTGACTTAGGTACAGCATGTCAGATTTTTCCATTTCTCAAGTAGGAAAAAGACTCAGTTGTTTCATATTAGAATATTGGATTACTGGTCTAGGAGAAATATGTGATTAGAGCACATTACTTTGGCTCTTGCAATTGCATTTAATCTCTATATTGTGCCTTTACACTATGATGTTTATGTGATAGAGAACAAAAAGTTTTAAAATTGTTTTATTGACAAAGAGAATTACATTTTAACAAGGTGTTAAGCAGAGGCATCTATTGAACAATGATTCAAAGAACTTGGAGCTCAGTGATTAAGTCCACCCTCAAGAGACCAGAAAGGTTACTAATCATCCAACCTGGGGATGTCTGAGATTCATATGTACACAATGTGTCCCCAAATGAAAAGGGACCAAATATAAAAAATAATTCTTCTCTCAACAATAAGTCTTTTGATAGTCATGAAGACTCAGTCTTCTTCACTAAAGGTATCATTTATTCTTGTATTCTACTGGCTGTGACTATGTTTAAGAAAATGGAGAGGAGGGTTTATTTTAAATTTATAATATTTCCTGTTGTCTTTTCAGATTAAAATAATTTGGTATGAGGTGTGTGATTTTAGTATTGGTTAAAAATCACCAGAAAACACAACTTCTTAACCTGTGGTAAATTATATCTCAAAGGTGCTCTTCTTATTTTAAGTGGAAGGTAATATTTAAATAATGCCTAGATCCAACGTTTTCTTTTGTATGTGTGCATTTTATGAAATTTAATATTTAGCTTAGCTAGAGAATTAAATTTACTTGCATATTTACAGAAAATTCATTAAACTTGAATATATGATCATCGCAATGATTTTTTGGCTATACGGAAAATCTTTCTCCTGATTTTTACATAAGAAACTTCAACAATCATTTAGGCTTAATTTTATTTTGTGATTCCAATAATGATATTTTACAAATCATTTTCTATTTTCTTTGGGCTTATCACACTATCCTTTGTGTAAAATCTAAGGTAAGTTTCTGAGCTCATGATTTCCAGGGTTTAGGATATTGTTTTATGGAATCTGCAACTTCTTCCTATTAAAATGCTCCTTTTGTGCTTAAATAAATTATTTTTCACATTAATGTGTATTGTTCCTAATTATACTATCTACCTCAAATTTTGGCTCTTTCAGTATGCCAGAGTTTTGTTGTTGTTGATAGTGTCTTTACCCTAATTTTAATTTCATTTGTGGTTGTTAATTTTCAGGAGCTTTGTGTGTTTTTAATATTTTTCTTTTTTTCCTACAAAAAGTGTAGAATAACAAACCATTCAGTGTATACTGTTTCAAAGTAGAAGTGCATGTCTATATTTATGAAATCTAATAACTGTCAATTATATATGGAACATAATATTTAATTCATTTTACATATATATCTGTAATAATATTTTATAATAGCATGATCCAATGTATGAAACACAATATTTACATTTATTATTTTATAATAGATCAATCTGTGAATGTTATATCAGCATAATACTATTATGTGGGCAAACCTTCATGAGAGCTTGTATGAGCTATTTCAAATTTGGTAAGCAATTATGGTCCCACATTATGAAGAGACAATAATTTTGATAATCATTAGCACTTCTGATAGGCATTTGGCTGGGTTACCTATTTCAGTATAATGAAAATCTTTTAATATTTTGATTCCCTCATCAGCATCTTATTTCCAATCTGTTTCTCTATCACTGATGATTATATTTTTTGTCATGTTACTTTGGAAACTTCAGTAAAAAATAAATTACTGTGAAGAAATTTCATTTTTTAAAACACCCTTCTTTTGGTACATCTTGATGAGTTTGGCAGACAAAGATAGTCACAAGAAATATTACTGTTGGCTGTATTTCCATGAAGTTCTTCAATCAGTTGGAAAAATACTATCCCTTGATTATAATGCCAAAATCCACAGAAATTCAGGAAATCTAAAAGGATGGCAACATGAAAATTAACAAAATGAGATAAAATTTTCCTGAATTACCTTTTTCTTACAAACAATTAAACAAAATACCTTCCTGAACTATCTTTTCTTAAAAACAACTTTCCCTTCATTTGTTAGCCATACAACCAAGGAAATAATTGGTAGGGCCCAGATGGCAAATATTGGCTAGTTTGCCTGATATACTTGGATTTTCTTTGGTGAGGTACAACCTGGACATAAACTAATGGCAAGTACATGACAGAAATTGAGTGATATATTAAAATGAATATACTGCAGGTGGAGCAAAGACATGGTTTCTGGAACCAGTCTGCTTGAGTTTGCAACCTAACCTATCTATAAACCTCTCACTCTTCTGTTTCTTTAAGTAGGATATAGATAATACTTATATATATATATATATATAATATCATTGGTTGTCAAAAAGTAAAAATGGTATCATTCAATATGCAATTAGTCATTAGTACTGACAGGGACTGTATAGAGAATTTTATCATCCATTCTTTCTAGCTTTTGTTTTACTGAAATTGGAAAACACACTTAAGTTGTTGGTATCAGATGAACTTGTTAGCACTTTATATTGTTTGGTCTCCTGTTAATAAACACAGTTCCAATCTTTCATTTAGATTCTAAAAATCTACTTTTTATAATCTTTTATGACTATTTCTCAGGGCTCCAAGCAAAGCATGTTATGCCCTTGAAAAGCAGATATGTCACATTACTTCAACATTCAGTATGTGCTCCCTCTCCCTGTATACTTGGTTTCCTCTCCTCTTGTTCTCCTCTTCCATGGGAGTATGTTTTCCTGTGCTCATATGAGATGTATCTATTGGTATAAAATAGCTACAGTGTGAAATTGTATGCCACTTAACATGGCAGGAGCTTTATTTTTTTTCTCCGTTTCTCTGAAATGAATTGAAAAGATTATACTAACTCAAGTGCCTTGGTTCCCCTGTGTGAAGAAAAATATATAACAAGTAGAATTGTCTTGGACCTCAGACCCTTTGTGTCTTACAATGCTTCAGTGAGGTTCCCATGCCAATCAGCAGCCTCCCAGATGGAAAAAAAACAAGTCACCATTAAAAACATACACAAATCACAAATGTCCCTTTGTCTCTAAATTATTTTCTTAAGTGCAGTTTCTCTGTAGATTATAAAAACCTTTGATTACCTATTTTTGAATCTGGTTTAATACACAGAAAAAAACCTGTATGCTACTTCCTAACAAATTATCTCATTTCCTTGGATATTGTTGAACTTTACTTCATTGTGCTTCCCAAACCCACTGATCCAAAATATAGATAGGATCCAATTTACAATCTCAATTTGTGACGAATGAGCCAATAGTCACAGAACAGTTTTGATTTAGCAATGCCTTAAAAGTTGAACTCCAGGCTTAGCCAAATTCTAACTCTAATAGACATCAAGTTCCATGATGGCATAGCCCATATATTCTCTTGAGACCTCTATAATGCCTAACACAGTGCCTTGCCAGAGGACATGGTCATTGGATAAATAAACAGACATGTGATCTCTTCTTTATTGACAAAGATATTTTAAAAAGACATGAAGAAGGCACATAATATGAAAAATTTATGCACACATAGAATAAAACCCATTAGGTGGTTAAAGGAAAACATTATTCTTTTTATATAAAATAGCTTTCACATAAGCGAATACAAGTAATATAAGGCAGCAATAAAAGTATGTGGCAATTTATACCCTTAAATATTCCCTAATAATATCCACAGAGTTGGTAAAATTGTAAATACAGGGTATACTCCTTTGGATATTAATGAATAAACTGTTACATCCTCTAAAAGGTGGGATAGAATCAGCAATTGACATTATCAAATAATTAGGCAAAACAAAACATTTTCATAAATTTTACTTTCATTAAATATGCTAGTAGATAATTTCAATATGTATATACATACATTGACTAAGTGATTGAAAATGTGCATCAATAAATTAATTATAATATTTAGTCATAAATATTGACTGGATTAGTACTATGGCTTATCAAAAAGCAAATGAAAATAAGTGGCAGATTATTTTTTTGAAAACAGGATATATCTATTAGATGTGATTTAGGTACCTTATGTTTCTCTAGAATATTGATAAAAAAGCAAATAAGCAAAGGCAAGGTATAAAAAAAGTAAGGGCTATCAAGTTAAATTGCACTCCTGTTTCAACTGGACTTAATAATAAATAGCATGTGAAGAGATTGACCTATCTATTTCTCCCCTCTTATTTGTTCTGGATGGCTTAACCACTGTTCTTCCAAGTGGGGAACATGCACAAAAGCTAAGACTAAAAGGGATCAGAGCTCTGAAACTTGGAAAGGAAGAGAATGTGCACATTATGAGAGTCAGCAAAATTAGCTTATTTGGATACAAAAAAATACAAACATGTTAGCTACAGGATAATGGTAGATTTGTTATGCTAGATACTACTTAGATCGTAACCATGAAAGCAGAGGGTTTCTGTGTGTTACAGAATGAGTCAAAGGTTTGGAAGCAGGCATATCTGGGTTTGGAAGTCAGTTCAATTAATTAATAATTTTTGTGATCTTATAAACTTTCATTTTCCCCATTTTTCTGATGTGTAAGCAAAGAAATAGGAAATAAAATCATCTCTAGTTCCAAAACTTTGAGTCTACATACATTGCTGCATATGGCATAAAACCAAAGTTAATTTATTCTTTTCATCCAACTACAGGATAAGCCTTAATGCTTTGTGATGCTGTGAACAGTAGTTTGGGGAAGAAATCCTAACCTTTCCACATGAGTGATATCACCACGTTCTGCAACTAATGAGGCATAGAAACCTGAATACATGGCACACTGGAATCATACAACTGTGAAGGAATTCCTTCTGATAGGTTTAACTGAAAATCCTAATTTGCAGATCCCTCTCTTTTTGCTTTTTAGTCTTATTTATTTTGTTACACTGGTTGGTAACTGGGGGATGATCATCTTAATCTGGTTAAGCTCCCAACTTCATACTCCAATGTACTTCTTCCTTAGCAACCTCTCTTTTTGTGACATTTGCTCTTCCACTGTATTTGCTCCTAAGATGTTGGTAAATTTTCTGTCAGAGCATAAATCTAGTATATTTTTGGGCTGTGTTCTCCAGAGTTTCTTTTTTGCAGTGTTTGTAACCACAGAGTGCATCCTCCTGTCTGTGATGGCTTATGACCGCTATGTGGCAATTGCTAATCCTTTGTTGTACACAGTGAATATGACCCAAAGGGTTTGTGTTCAGTTGGTCCTTACCTCATACTTGGGTGGGCTTATTAATTCCATTACACACACTGTTGGCTTGCTCAAACTAGACTTTTGTGGTCCTAATATTGTGAATCATTATTTCTGTGACGTTCCTCCTCTTCTGAGTCTATCTTGCTCTGATCCTCACATCAATGAGATGCTGCTTTTGATCTTCTCTGGAGTCATTGCAGTGTTCACTTTCATTATCATCATGGTCTCTTATATCTGTGTAATCATTGCTATTCAAAGAATCCGCTCAGCTGAGGGGAGGCGCAAAGCCATCTCCACCTGTGCTTCCCACCTGACTGCTGTGACATTACTCTATGGGTCTGTGTCTTTTAGTTACATCCAGCCAAGCTCTCAATATTCTCTGGAGCAGGAGAAGGTCTCTGCTGTGTTCTATACATTGGTGATCCCCATGCTAAATCCGCTGATTTATAGCCTGAGGAATAAAGATGTGAAAGATGCAGCAAAAAGGACAATATGGTGGAAGAAAACACATGCTTGACTCAATTGTAATATCGCTTTGCTAACTGAACTCTAACTTGCAAAGATTTCAAGGACTTCCTTTCAGTATCATCTGCATCATACATATGAGCACAAAGAAAAATATAATTAATACATTCTCAAGCAATTTGAGAAGGTAGTGATGAGTTTGAGATGAGAATTTAAAAGTCACTGTATCTGTATTTCATGGCTTTAGTTACTTAGCAGTTTTATATCCTCAAAAGCTAATACATCAAATTTTCCAATAAATTTTTAGACTATCTTCTAAAAGATGTCACTGTGGATTTAAAAGAATTTGACATCGACTCAAATCAAAGGAATACTATGGCAATAGGGATTCATAAAATGTGTTGGAGCTGCAAAGAAAAGTTGAAATTTCTTCTGATGTAATTTTTTTTGCATGGGCAGGCACTGGGAATTGAACTGGGTCTCCAGCATGGCATGTGAGTACTCTGCCTATTGAGCCACCATGGCCTGCCCCTGACCTAATTTTCTTTGAATATACTATTTTTGTTCTAAAAATGTAAAGGTACAAATGTATATCTTCTATTTTGTATTTGAACTTGCACATCTAAATGCTATCCTTAAAAAACTGAAGAAAAATTTTCATTCTGCACATTTCTATATAACATTTTGATTGTGCCAGTTGCTCTGTGATCCAACCCTAAAGAGGTATAGTTATGGAGCAAAAGGTGTTACCAAAACAGAGAACAGAGGAATATGAGAAAAGGGTAGGTCAATTTAAAGATAAGAAAATATAGGTGTTTGACTCTAACATGTTATATTTAAGCTGAAGTGACAGGCAACTTATTTAGGACTATATGTGTGAAAATCCTTTAATGCCAAGATAGCATGTTTAAAGATTCCATTACTGAGATGACATCTTAGAATTCTGAAAAGAATAAACATGCTTACTCACAATTCTATGCTACAGGGAAAAAGGCAAAAATATACATGTAAAGAAAGACATTATGAAAAGAGAACAGTTGATTCCATTGCCAGCAGAACATATAGCAAAATACATCAAATGAAGTTTTAAGTTGAATGAAATTATTCCAGATAGAAACAGGAAATTGAATGAAGAATAATACCACAAAGGCATATATTTGCAAAATAGTAAAACACTGATTAATGCAACACTGAAAATGAATTCCAGAGGGAATTGTAAAACAAGGAAAAGTGAAATATAGAACAGAAAGAGGAAAAAGTATAAACCAGAATAAATGAATTAAACTGCTGTAAATTTCATCTTTTGTTAAATGTGGTAAAAGTAGTGATTTCAAAAAGCTACCAATAAGATATATATATTGCATTTTTATATAAACAAATAAAAATAAATCAAAATATGTCAATGAAAACATAAGAAAGTAGCAAATTTAATAATACTCTATTGGTTAATTTAAGAGTATGCAGAAAACAAGAAACGAAGATCAGAAGAGGAATCATAAATTAAATTGGGAGAATAAAATAGTATCTGTAAATAAGTTATAACAATTACATTCCAAATATTTTTTTCAGATAGATCAGGGTTTCTCAGCCTCAGTATTAATAACATTTTGGGCTGGATGATTTTTTTTTCCATGGAGACTGACCTGTGCATTGTAGAATGCTTAACATTTGCCAGAAGTATGCCCTGTTCAGATGTCAGTGAAAATGTCTCCAGTCACTGTCAAAATTACTGTACAAGGCAAAATTACACAGGTTGAGAAACACTAGACTATATTAAGAAAATTAATAAGTAAATAACCACAAATGGCAAAAACCAAGTATGTATGCTTTTATGACACACAAAGATATAGACAGATTGAAAATAAAAAGGTGGAAAAATTACACCATGCAAATATGTGCAAAATCAACTTAATTGAACAGATTGAAATGCCTAAAACTGCATGATTATCCACAGAAAATTCATTTGATCAAATTCACATTGAACATTTGTAAATGTTTAATTATATATTGTGTCACAGAACAAATTTCAATAAATGAAACAGTATGGATTACATTTTCTTATCACAGTGTGTTTTAACTTGAAATAGACAACAGAAATTCAAGTAACAGCTTTCCAAATGCTTAGAAACTAAGCAACACACTCATTAAACAACCAATGTGTTAGAAAAGTGGAATTAAAATGCAAATTTAAAAATAGTTTGAAGTAAATCAAATTGAGAAATCTATGAACAAATATAATAAAATTGCAGAAAAGTAAAATAGAGATAGATTATATAATTGAATAACAAAAGTTATTGTTTCTTGAAGTATAAGTTGACAAGTAGAGAATCCAAAAGAATCTTCAAAAAATGACAAATAATAACTCAATTTAGAAATGTTAATATGCAAATATCAAGTCAATTTCTATAATGGCAGAAAGTAATTTTAAATTTTAAAAAATCTATTTAATAGCATTTAAACATATCAAATAACTAGAAATATTTCTAAAAACACATATAAGATCAATACACTGAAAACTGTAAAATATTGCTTATACAAATTATTGAAAAAATAGATAAATAATGAGATATATTACATACATGAGTTGGCAGGCTTTTATCATCTATAAATTCTGCACAATTTGATTGATAATATCAATGGAACTCTAACTAGGATATGTATATGTGTGTTTTGTGTGTGTGTATGAGTTTGTGGAAAAGATCAAAATTACCTTATAATTTATTTGTGTATTTAATAACATAATGACCTAAAAGAGATAAGAAAATTTGAAGAATGGAAATAAAGGTCAAGGACTTACTTGACTCAATTTCAAGATTCACATTCAACTACATTAATTCAGAAAATGTGATATTAGTTCAAGGATAGACAAGTCAACAAATGCAAAAGAATTAGAAGTGCAGCAATAGAAAGACCCATAAATAATCACTTTTTATATAGTGGAAGCACTGATATTCAGAGAAAAAAGATTTTTTTTAATAAATAATTCTTGAACAATTGGATATAAATATGGAAAAAACAAAAGAACCTTGACTTTTAATTCACACCACACAAAGGATGGATTTAAGAAGGATCATAACCTGAATGTGAAAGATAAAAGAATGATGTCTCTAGAGCAAACACTAGACACTTCAAGGTCTTCATGAGCTTCAATTGGCAAAAAATTGTTCATTAAGACACACAAATGTTAAATATAAGAGTAAAGGAAGAACCAGTCCTTGTTAAAATTGAGGACTTCTTCCATGAAAATATGCCATTAAAAATGTATAAAGGCAAGGCACCGAATATGAAAGAAAATTCATAGAAAGTATATTTGACAAAAGACTCATATCCAGAACCACTACAATTCAATAAATGAAAGACTAATATGATTAAAAATTGGAAGTAGTTTCCAATGAAGACATTCAAATGAGCCAATAAACTTATTAAAAACATTCAATGACAATAATTCATACATTGCTGTCAGGTTTGTGAAAATATTATAACCACATTGAAGAACTATTTGACAGTGAGCTAAACATGTGCTTAGATATGAGTGAATAAATCCATCAAATTATAAGAACAAAATGCTCAGAGCACTTTATTCATAAACTTGAAACAACCAAATTTTTCATTGTTAGGCTAGTGAATAAACAAATTCTGGCATACTCATAGAATGAAAGACTACACCACATTAAAAAGACAAAGCTGTCCATAAAAGTAATATGTGAAAAGGATATTCACAGCCAAGTGGGTATGCTTTAGAAACATAAGAATAGTTAATATTTGAAAATGAGCCAATGTAACATTCAATATCAATTGCCAAAACACTTAGAGTAGAAGAAAGAAGATTTTCACAACACATTACAGATAAAAATCTCTGAAAGCTATAATAACTGAAAGCAACTTGATTATTGACAGAGTATTTAAAGCAAGCAGTAAATGAGTTTTTAAAATATTCCTGAGATTGAAGATGAAATTAAGATGCTTTTTTTAAAATTCTAATTCTTATTTTGATTTTATTAAATCCTTATTTTGATTAGGTACAAACTTAACTTTCAGGTTCCTGGAAGCTAAAATAAAAAGAGGAACCGGGGATGTGTTACATTATTCTTATTGTCAGAAAGTGAGATCATACATCAAATCCCAAGATGCTTCGTAATAATACTTCTATTCAACATCATTCTGACAACGTGCTACACCATGGAAGAACCTTGAAGACATTATGTTAAGTAAATTAAGCTAGGTACAAAAGCCAACTATTGTATGACCCAAGTCATGTGAAACAATTAAAATATGCACAATCTTAAACTCAAAAATCTAGTCAACTTACCAGGGCTAGGTGTAAACTGTGGGATGAGGATTTATTGCTTAATTAATGTGGAGTTTCTGTTTTAGGTTATGGAAAACTTTGGTAATAAATAGTGTTGATGGCAGCACAACATCTGTGAATGCAATTAATGATACAATTTTAAAATTGAAGGTGGATAAAATGGGAAAATTTAGGTTCTATTTATGTTACTAGAATAGCAATGAAAAAGGCAATAAACAAAATGAAACAATCTTTTAAAAGCATTAAGGGAAGTATGAAAAAAAATTTTCATCAAATCGAGAATCTCAACAAGGGGAAAGAACTATAAAATATCAAATGGAAATCCTGTAGCAAATATATAACAGTACAATAACTGAAAGGAAGAAATCACTTGAGGGGTTAAGAGCAGATATGAGATGGCAAAAGAAATAATTCAGGAACCTTAACTTTATTAATGGAAATTATACACATGAAAGCACAAAATGAAGCAAAGCAAATGGTAAATGAATGGATATAAGTAAATAGCTTCTGAGACCTGTGAGACAGATGATGCATATCAACACATGTATACTTACAGTCCCAGAAGGAGAGAAGAAAAGGGAGAATTAAAAAAAACACCAACAATAAAGTTACAGTAACAATAGACATTTATCTATGAACTTGATGAAAATTTTCTATTTAATAGTTTCATGGAAATTCTTATCACACCATTTCTTGTCACATATGTGGTAGTTAGGTTCAGATGTCCAACTTGGCTTGGTGAAGGTGTCTAGATCTACTGCTGTAGACATGAGCCAATGACATGTGAACCTCATCTGTTCCTGATTACATCTGCAGTCAGCTAAGAGGTGTGCCTGCTGCAATAAAGGATGTTTAATTTAATGGACTAGTGTTTAAATGAGAGAGCACAACATAGCACAGCCAAAGCAGCTCAGCATACCTGATTTCAGCACTCACAGCTCAGCCCAGGCCTTTGGAGATGCAGAAAGAAATCATCCCAGGGAAAGTTGTTAGAACCCAGAGACCTGGAGAGAAGGACAACAGAGATCATCCTGTGCCTTCCCAATGTAAGAAAAAACCTCAGTTGAAAGTTATCTCCCTTTCCTCTGAAGAACTAATGAAATAAATCCCCTTTTATTAAAAGCCAATCTGTCTCTGGTGTGTTGCATTCTGCCAGCTAGCAAACTAGAACAACATATGAAAAAGTAAATGCCAGATTTATATAGCCTGAAAGAGAAAGGAAGAACAATAAAAAATTAATGATGGCAAAAACTTAGAAACTAACAAATAAACCAAAAATTAAGAAATTAAAGGCACCCAGATGTGAAAGGAAGCAGTCCAACTGTCATTAATGTCAGGTGCATGATTCTGAACATAGAAACATCTTCAGAATACACATGAAATCAATATACAAAATTAATTGCTTTTCTAAACATTCCTATCAAAATTGAAATTGAGAAGATTACTCCAATTAAAATATAGTCAAAAGAATCCTATACTTAGGAATTCAGCCAAAAAGTCATCTTTGGTTATCTTGATGACTGAAAGACACTGAAAAATCATAAAATCTTATGGAAAAAAATTAGAAAAGATGTAAATAAATGGAAAAATACCCCACATTTATGGATTGGAGGTCTTCTCTCCTAGACATTTACCCAGGAGAACTAAACAGTTAAGTCAATACAAAAATGTTACTTTTACTTATTACAGCAGTTTTAGTCATAATAGATGAATATTGGAAACAACCCAAACATTCATCACCAGGTGTCTTAATTCACCAGAACCACTGTAACAAAAATCACTGTCTAGTTGGCTTAAAACACAGTAATGTATTGAATCATGGTATTGGGGGCTAGAAGTCCAAAATCAAGGAGTTGGTAGGGACATGCTTTCTCTACAATACACAACACTCTGGTGGTGATTTGTGGCAATTAATTATGCAAACTCTGACCCTGTCACATTGCAACTGGCTCTAAGCGTTTGTCACCAAATTTCCCTTGCTTTCCAGGACCCAAGTGTGCAAGTTTGAAAGTATTATGCACCCCAGAAAGGCCATGGTTTGATCCTGATCCAATCTTATGGGAATATTGACTCTCTTAATCCTGATTAAATACTATAGGTCAGAAATTTTGATTAGATTATCTTGCAGAGATGTGATACCTTTTTTTGGATTTTGGTGCATAAATGTTTTACAGTCTTTTTTATCATCATTTAAAAAATTTTTTATTAATTAAAAAAATTACAGGAAAGAAACACAAGCATTCCCAACACATGCTCATTCCACTCTACACATACACTTAGCAATTCACAATATCTTCACATATTCATCATCATGATCATTTCCCAGAACATTTGCATCAATTCAGAAAAAGAAATAAAAAGAAAACAGAAAAATAAAACAAAAACAGAAAAAAAAAATTTACATACCATACCCCTTTCATTGATCACTAGCATTTCAAACTAAATCTATTTTAACATTTGTTCCCCCTATTATTTATTTTTATTCCATATGCTCTATTCATCTGTTGACAAGGTAGATAAAGGGAGCATCAGACACAAGTTTTTCACAATCACACAGTCACATTGTGAAAGCTATATCATTGTGCAATCATCATCAAGAAACATGGCTACTGGAACACAGCTCTACATTTTCAGGCAGTTCCCTCCAGCCTCTCCATTACATCTTGGATAATAAGGTATTATCTACTTAATGCATAAGAATAACCTCCAGGATAACCTCTTGACTCTGTTTGGAATCTCTCAGCCATTGACATTTTGTCTTATTTCACTCTTCCCCTTTTTTGGTCAAGAATGTTTTCTCAATCCTTTGTGGCTAAATCTCAGCTCATTCTTGGATTTCTGTCCCACATTGCCAGGAAGATCCACACCCCTGGGAGTCATGTCCCACATAGACAGGAGGAGGATGGTGAGTTTGCTTACTGTGTTGGCTGGAGAGAAAGGCCACATCTGAGCAACAAAAGAGGTTCTCTTGGGGGTGACTCTTAGGCCTAATTTTAAGTAGGCTTGACCTATCTCCTGTGGGGTTAAGTTTCATATGAACAAACCCCAAGACTAGGGGTTCAGCCTATAGCTTTGGTTGTCCACACTTCTTGTAAGAATATCAAGAATTCAACTTGGAGAAGTTGAGTTTTCCCCCATTCTCACCATTCCCCGAAGGGGACTTTGCAAATACTTCTCCACTCACTGATCAAATCACTCTAGGATTCATCAGGGCATCACCTGGACAAACCAACAAAATCTCATGTCCTACCCAAAGTTCCATGTACTTAAGGTGTTCAACGAACTGTCTACATAAGTTATATTAGGAGATGCACTAGTCAAAATATAAATTTGTACCAAATAAACATTTTTTGCTTTAGTCTCACACATAAGTTGGAATTTTAAAATATTAATTACCATCATCTATTTTCAGCACACTGCAGTAATGACATTCTTTTGTTCTTCCTCATGTAAAAACATTTTTTAAATTTGTACATTTAGTCACTATCATTATACACTCTAGGCATACCTAGATTATACCATCTCAATCTTTATCATCTTTCTTTGTGATTTCATTTATGCCCCCAGCCCTCCTCCCTCTATCATTCTCACATGGAGCTTCATTCAGTGTTTTAAAATACTTGCATTACAGTTAGATAATATTGTGCTGTCCATTTCTGAGTTTTTTATTCAGTCCTGTTGCACAACCTGCATCCCTTCAGCTCCAATTACCCAATATCTTCCCCTATTTGTATCTCCTGGTGATCTCTGTTACCAACGAAATGTTCCAAGTTTATTCACTAATATCAGTTCATATCAGTGAGACCATACAGTATTTGTCCTTTTGTTTCTGGCTAATCACACTCAGCATAATGTCCTTAAGGTGCATTCATGTTGTTACATATTTCATAACTTTATTCTGTCTTACCACTGTGAGACGCGATACCTTTGATGTGTTTTATTTTTCCCTAAAATATTTGTCTGAATAATATTTTCTTCTATACAGCTACCCTTGCTAAAACACTCGGAGGATGCATGGACAAATTCTATTTCATATTTACAGATCATATATTCTGATTTTTCCCACAATTTCCCATATTTTTTTCTATTCATAGTAACAACTGGGAAATGAAATAACTAAAGGAACCATTAAATCCTTAGATTTTTTAAATTCCTCAGAAAACACAGGGGATCTTTTAATAATATATTTATTATGTTTTTTTACTAAGAAGTTTATCTTCAGGCACTCTACTCACATTTGAACAAAGGAAAATGTATAACTGGATTTTCTGACAGAAGCTGTCTTCTGACATGATTTCTTAAAATCATGTTTTTGCTTTCAATCCATGGAGGATGTGCCTGTGACTCTCATATATTAAACAACAAGTTTCTATTTCAATCCTGTTACATACTGAATACTATCATTTACATAATTTGTATATCACTGAAATGTTTGACAAATTTTAACTGGCTTGGATTTTTTTTAGAAGTGAGGGGTTGGGTGAGTGAGAGAGAATATAAAGAAATAAGCCACAGAATGAACAAGCATGAGATTCTCAAATGAGTGAAGGTGTTGATATTTTCCTACATTTGTTAAGTAAAATTTATTTATTTGTACAAACCTGTATATTTATATTCTCCAAATCAGTTTACAAATTGAAGAAGGTGAAGTAGAAATAGCATGGGTTGGGGGAAGAGAAGGAAGTGAGGGAGGAGGAAGAAAAGGAGAAAAGATATTCAGATTTTAACAGGCATGGGAACAAGGGTGGGGAAGAATTTATTTGGAATTTGAATTCCACACCTTACTGCAAATTTTAATCTCTTTTTTTATATTACCATAAAAATAATATGCAACTTTTACTGGGGTAATGCAAAAAAAAGATATCTTAATTCAATTTGGAATATTATTTCCTAAAGATTACATAGCTATTTAAGGCGTGACTACATATCCCCTTGGAAATTAGTCACCTGACACTGTACATATGCTAGAACTAAAATATTTGTCTCCTTATTTAGTATTATTTCAGTACCCTAATATGTTCTTTTCTTAGGATGTGCTTGTCTACTCTTATCAAGATAGAGTGTCTCACAAGTGAAAGTGCAATGACTCTACCAAAAACATCATCATTCAAAACTCATGGGTAAATCTCCTAGAATCCTGGATTTTTGAAATATTCTAACTATTTTCATATAAACATTACAATTAGTTAAACTATCAGGTAAGAGGTAGAAATGACTGAACAGATGAGCAGGTGTGTGGAAAAAACATTGCCTATTCTGTAAGTGTGTTGCAAACTTTAAAAATAGAAAGCATTGTAAGGATGTATTTGTATATTTTATAGGATTGTTTTATTTTAAAGGTTTGCTCTACTTTTTTTCTCAGAGAAAGTAATGAGGCTTCTGTTTTCTAAGACTTTGTAAGACATTTTCATTGGACATTCAAAAGCAAAATAAAAGCTTCTGTTTACCATGTTTCATAGCCCAGCTCAGAGTGTTCTCTTTCCCCATCCCAGGTGGGTTTCTTCTCAGAAATCAATGCCCCACTTCTTTTCCAAGGATAACACTAGATGTTTTGTATGATAGGACCTTGCTTTAATCACTGCCAGTTAAAAAAATGAGTATGAATTAAACATGAGGGCTAGGTGGAATGTCTCAGGTCTAAATTAATTAATATAGTTTATCCTTTTATCTTATATATATAATATTGGCTGCTTTTAAATCCAAAATGAAGTGATTAAAAGGAAGCTTCACTGGGGTTTGCAGAATTAATTTCCACTTTCAGTTTTTATGCATTTATAAACTAAACATTTCTTTTCCTTACATTTCTTTAGAATGGAATTCACTTTAGCTTTTTTTCATATTAAGACCAACATTAAATGGATCCTGAACTTAAGATTTTAATGCTATTTTTTCAGTTGTAGTTTGGTTGAGAAATATTCATATACCATAAAATTCATCCAAAATGTACAAACAAGTGTTCACAGTATCATCACATTGTTGTACCTTCATCACCATGATCAAGCTTAGAACATTTGCATTACTCCAGAAAAAACACAAACATCCCTTGTCCCCACCTTGTTATTGACACCTAGTATTGAATTCTACCTAATTTAAAGACTTATATTCAAGGTAAATTATTAAGACAGTGTAGCATTGTCAGATGTAGATATATAGATTAGTTAAACAGGATAAAAATCCAGAAGTAGATCCATATAAACATGGGTCACTAATATCTTTTTCTGCTATATAGCTATACAATCATTATAAAAAATCAGGACTGCTGAATTACAGCTCAGCAATTTCCAATATTTCCTTCTAGCTATTCTAATACACTAGAAACTAAAATAAAATATTTATATAATGAGTCAGTAGTCATAATCATTCAGATTTGTTAAATCTGAATTTAACAAGGGTCAAGAGGGCATTCTCAATCCCGTGAAGCCAGGGTCAGGCTCATCCACGGGAGTCATGTCACACATAGGTGAGAGATTAGTGATTTTTTAAATGCTTTTTATACACGGTTTTATTGCCTATGAGATAGGCAAATTAACATATTTGAAGGTACTAGAATCATTGTAGCTACATATTTTAAATTATATAGGTAAGAAAGCCAGAAAAGAGGAAGTTTCTAACTCAAGTCACAAAGCTAGAGATTTCAAATAGTCTTTATATTGTAGCACTGCTATTCTCTTGTAATTCAATCTTCTTATCATAATCAGATATCAAGAAAAACAAACAAATGGCTGATGGAAATTTCACAGTGGTCATGGAGTTTATTCTCTTGTTACTGACAGATTGTGCTGACCTAAAGTCTGTACTCTGTTTTGTTCCTGTTAATCTATGTCATTTAATTTGTAGAGAATCTGGGGATGCTCTTTCTAATCCTGATAACTCCCAAGTGCCACACACCTGTCCGCTATTTCTTAGTTGTTTGTTATTTGTAAATGCCTGCTATTCATCAGTCTTTGCACAGAAAATGCTGCTGAACTTGTTTCTTGAAAGGGAGACAATCTCATTCTTTGAATATGTGAGTGTGTTTGTGACATGAGACTGAGTGTAGTTATCTTTAGACAATCCAAAACATTTCAATTTTCTATATGGACAGAAATAAATATATACACATACATATAGAAAAATACTTAAATAGATGGATAAAAAACTGAAAAGTGTTTCTTAACTCTGTCTCCCCAATGAGATGAACATAAATAAAATACTTTCAAGGAAGAAATTAGTTATCCAGAGAACTGACAGAATCATAGTCCTGAGATTATGGTGAACTATAGCTTGAAAGTTTTCAAAATAAACACAGACATTAAAAATTATTTAGAAACAAAATCTGGCTTTAGATTCCTTTTCCGCTCATACTGGTAATTCTAAGCCTTTCCACCATTCCTGGCCTCACTTTCCATTAATATAAATGAAGTCATAAGTGCAGAATCTCACACTTTCATTTTCACTTCACATACAAGTGTCGCTAACACTCAGAGAAAGCTTATTTTGAATTTAATTCATATTTAGAAAGTTCTGACACTTACCTAGAGTGACTTCAAGAATAATTAAGGAGTCATTAATAGCCAGACTAGTTTGTTCCTTTCCTTTAAAGATCTTCCAGTGTTCTCATCACAGATTAAACAAAAACTTCTGTAAAGAGGTATCCTAAGTATGAAACCCTCATCCTATATGGGAAGCCAATCAACTCCCTTCAATTCAAATTATATATATCATTATACAACCAAGTTCAGGCTGGAAGTGCCCGGACGCCTCAGCGGGCGGTGGGTCTTTGCTGTTCTGCACGTGGGAAGATGAGCAGGACGTGGGGTTGGTGCGCCCTGGGGGATGCGCGCCTGGAGGGTCAGGCCATGATCATGTCTCTATGGAATCTGCCCAGTGAAGATTACTCCATGTACTGAGAAGCAAGAAAGAAGACTTGCAGCCGTGGAAAGTTTTCAAGCACAGCAATAAATGAACATCTGTGTGTCCAGCATCTGACTTAAGAAACAGAACATTACTGATACTTTTGAAGCACCTTGGGATTCCACCCAGATCATATTTTTCTATTTCCCCCACAGAAGTGATCACTATTTTGAATTCTGTGTTTATTTCTTTGCTTTTTGTTATAATTTTACTGTATACAAATATATGCACAAAGATTATCTTGTTTAGTTTGATGTTTAGACTTCTTATGCATAGCATTATTTTCTACAACTTGTTTTTTTTTTTGCTTAAAATGATTTTTGAGATTCATTCATGTTACTGTATGGAGCTGTAGTCCAATTGTTTTCTTAGCTGCATAGGAGTCTATTTAACTAATACTCCAGAGTTTATTCACCCATTTTCTTGATGGTACACCATTTGGGTTGTCTACTTTGTTTCTCTTTTATGAAGAGTGCTGCCCTGAACATACTCCTTCTACATGTTTTACCTTTGGACTGCTTGATTCTACAAATTTAATGAAATTTCCTTCAAAGTGATATCATTATTTTAATTTACATTTTTCTGATTACTGGTGAGTTTGAGCATCTTTTCATGTATCATTAGCCACTTGTATTTCTTCTAAAGTTGTCTGCCTGCCTGCTTGCCTGCTTCCCTTCTTTTAAATAAACTTTTTATTTTGGGAGAATTTTAGATTTATAGAAAAGTTGCAAAGATAGTACAGGAAGTTCTTACAGTTTCCCCCAATGTTAGCATCTTACATAACCATGATGCATGAAAAATTAACTTTGGTACAATACTGTTGACTAAATTATAGACTTTATTCTGATTTTACCAGTTTTTCTCACTGATGCCCCGCTTCTGTTCCAGGATCTGATCCAACACATCATATTGTATTTAGTCTTTTTGTTTTTGTAGGAATCCTTTATATATTCTAGATATTCTTTGTTAGTGAATATTTTCTGGTTTGTGGTCTGTCATGCCCTCTCTTAATATGTTTTGAGAAACAAAAGTTTTAAGTTTAATATAGTCAAATTTACCAAGGTTTTCTTTTATACACAGAAGTTTTTCATAGCATGTTTAAGAAAATGTTTGTCTATACCAAGGCCATAAAACATTTTCTCCTATGCTTTCCTCTGAAATCTTTATTGGTTTGCTTTTTACATTTAAGTTTGCAATCTACTTGGAATTAATATTTGGTTCTAGTATGAGGTAGGAGTAATGTTATTTTCCATAACAAGGCATATTTAGTTTAATTTACAAGTGTACAGAGTCATTAAAATATTTCAAAGAGATGCGTTATATTAAACTTGGAGGAACTGGCCTTTTTGTATGTCTATGTGTATTAGTCACTTCATTCCCATTTAAATGTTATACAATCCATTTTACTGAAAAACTAAGGCCAAGGGGAGAGTGAGAACTATGCACACAACAAAATAAATTCCAGAGCTAACTTTTGAGCCCAGATCTGTTACAACTGCTATCTTTTTCTACAAAGGAGAGAGAAAGTCACATTGAGGTTGAGGCACTTGACCAGGCAATAAATCTGGTTGGTAATGTACGTACTGTGACATATCACCTAATTCTAACTTTCACAATCGAAGACACCTTCTCAATTAAAAATAAGAAAAAGAAAAGAAAAAAAAAGAATTTGATAGCAACCTACATAGTGATTAGGTTGAATGCATTAATTTAATTTATCCAATGGAGTACTAGTGGCCATTAAAAGCCAATGTTGAAGAATTTTCAATATCATGGAAATGAATGATGAACTGTTAAAGCTAGAAAAGCAAGTATATAACTGCATACAATAGTATACCTTTTAAAAAATATGCCCAAGTATAGGGATGCATTAACATTTTAATAGTTGCTACTTCTGGGTGGTAGGATTATAAGTGCTTACTACTTATATTACTTATCATTACTTACTATTATTTTTATTCTTCAGTTTTCATCCCTGAAACTTCTTCAAACTATTAATTTCTTTTTTAAAGATAATTGTAGATTCACATGCAGTTGTAAGAAATAATACTGAAAATATTTTCTCCAGTAATAACTTTTTAAAAAGCTATTGTGCAATATCATATCAGGATTTAAAAAAATTTTTTATTGTCAAACCTTAACAAACATAAAGACATTCTTGACATACAAACATTCTATACATTGTGTATAACCAATGGCTCACAATATCATCACATAGTTGTGTATTCACCACTATGATCATTTTTTTAACATTTGCATCACTCCAGTAAAAGAAATAGAAAAGTAAAAAGTAAAAAATCATACAGCCCATGCCCTTACCCCTACTTCTGACTGATCACTAGTATTTCCATCTATCCAAATTATTTCAGCCTTTGACTGCCCATTATTTATTTTTTATCCATGTTTTTTACTCATCTGTCCACACCCTGGATAAAAGGAACATCAGGCACAAGGTTTTCACAATCACAGTCACATTATAAAAGCTATTTCATTATACAATCATCTTCAAGATTCAAGGCTGCTACTGGAACATAGCTCAACAGTTTCAGGTACTTCCCTCTAGCCACTCAAATATACCATAGACTAAGATAAGAATACCTATATAATGTGTAAGAATAACCTTCAGGATAACCTCTGGATTCTGGTTGAAATATCTTGGCCACTGACACTTTATTTTTTTTAATTCTCTCTTCCCTCATTTGTTTGAGAAGATTTTCTCAATCCCTTGATGCTGAGTCCCAGCTCATCCCAGGATTTCTATCCCATGTTGCCAGGGAGATTCACACCCCACAGCCAGGATGTTGACATTGGTTTGGTCAAGCTATAGAATATTTCTATCACTAGAAGCATCCTTCACATTATCCTTTAAGAGTTACATCCACTTGCTTCTCACAACACCCCCCTTTTAACCCCTAACCACCACTAATCTCACCATTTCTATATTTTGTCAGTTCAAGAATGGGAGCCCTGGATTTATGCATGATTTTTCTATAAACCCACAGTTTCTCTAAAATTATTTTTTTTACTTAAATGGAATCATACTACATTATCTATTGTTTTAGGATTGATATTGTTACTCAGCATAATTCTCTGATTTCTCCAGGTTGTTGCCTGTATCAATAATTTATTCCTTTTGTTTTGCTGATTAGCATTACATGCTATGGATGCACCACAGTTTGCTGAAGCATTTACCTGTTGAGGTACAACTAGGTTGTTTCCAATTTTGGACTAAAACAAATAAAGCAGCTATAAACAGTTAGAAAAAATCAAGTTCAGAAATCTTGATTGTTTGGAAGGTATATGCTCCTTTCAAATTGCTATAAATTTCCCCATCTGAATAGGAAGTATTGCAGATAATATCTGTATACACAAATAAAATTATACTATAATTGGCAACTGAGCTAAGTAGCACAAATTTGAGACCGCTAAATGTCCTTTAGATATTAATTCCTATATTTACATGGCATTCATTTAGATTGAAATTTTATCTTTTCATTTCAGTGAAAGCCAAAATTAACTGATTAGTACAATGCCTCTATAAGTGACAGTGAAAAAGTAGAAAATTGAAATATCAGTTATAATATTCATTAATGCAAAAAACCTTTGAGTTTAATTTTCATAATGACATAATGATAACAATAACAGAAAACATTTATGCATTCCTTCAAAAATTCACCAAAACATACAACTTGTTATTTGAAATTTAATTCCAAAAGGCTGCAAATATATACTATTTACATAAATGAGACTTTTATGTAAATGCATTTGGGTGAACATTTTAATTCAAAATTAAATAATAAAAAATTATAATGAAAATACACAAAGTTAATACTGAATAATCCTTCACAATTTTTCAAGCACTTTCAATAACTTATATTTTAGACTTGAAAGACATGGAATATTACATGGGTGTTTTAGTTTGCAAAAGCTGCCAGAATGCAGTATACTAGAAATGGAATAGCTTTTAGAAAGGAGAATTTATTAAGTTGCTTGTTTACAGTTCCAAGGTTGTGAAAATGTCCAAATTAAAGCAAATCCATAACAATGTCCAATCTAAGGCATCTAGGGAAAGATACCTTGTTTCAAGAACATGATGATATTAAAGATTTCTCTCTCAGCTGGAAAAGCACATGGAAAGAACTGCTAGCTTTCTCTTCAACTGCCTCCCAGGTGCTTTTTCCTTTCAGTTGGCTTTGTAGGTTCTGGTGGCTCTGTTGGTTCTTGCGGCTCTAAAGCTTTTTCCAAAATGGTTCCCTCTTAAAGGGCTCCAGTAAGAAAACCTCACTTTGAATGAGTGGAGACACATCTCCATAGGAACCAGCTAATCAAAAGTTACCACCCATAATTGGGTGGGTCACATCTCCATGGAAACAATCAGAAAGCTCCCAACCAGCAATACTGAATGAGGATTAAAGGACATGTCTTTGCTGGGATACACAACAGATTCAAACTGACACAATGGGCAAAATAGTTGAGGGTCAGAACTATAAATCGAACTATTTAGAAATTGTGTTACATTTATACCATATAAAAGAAGAGTGAAATATAAAATTAATGTCACTATGTATGTACGTATATATGCGGGTGTGTGCATTTGTGTGTGTGTGTGTGTGTCTAGAGGAGGACATTGACAAAAAATATTTTTGTTTACTTCAACTTAACATAATAAATAGTTACATTATTATATTATAAAAAGGAATTGGTTACTTCAATGGGGAAAAATGACCTCTCTCCTGAATTCTGAGGGAAATAGAAGGGAAGTTTTGTAGGATGAAATAATGGAAAATTAGTAATATAGCCTATTGTTATAGATAGACTAAAGATAGATAGAAATACATTAAAGACTTTATTCTGAATGCAAAGGAAACATAAGCAAATTCTAAGTGTTCTTAGATGAATGGTAATCTTAGTTGGAAATAACTTGGAGACTTCCTCAATAAAATATCTGATACTACTCCATCTATTGCCATTTAAAATATCAGGAAAAACAATCCTAGAATAGACAACTGTAGCCCATCCCCCTAACTCCATACATAAAATTGGTAACTGTTCAACATTAATATTTGGAGAAATCAGGGCTTAGCAGATCTTGTATATCTTGCATATGTTTTAAAATTTCACATGTGTAACCTTGGAGTTTATGATTTAGAAATTTGTACAATGACCAGGAAAATAAATTGCTGGAACTGTCTGAACTGACATGGCTGCATTCCCATCATGGTCATGTTTGCTACTTAAGAAACCCAGTGGCCCAAACAAGGAATTTATAGTCTAAGATCTCAGGTTTGGTTCTGTGTACCAGGGTATAGTACTAACATTGATCCCAGCTTTGATGACAATTTTCAGTTGTCCTTGGGCAAATGTGGCATGTGGACAAATTCTGACTCACAACTTCATGGTAAACTAAAGATTATATAGCCATGCCACCAAATTGTAAAATGATACAGAATACACTCTAAAAATACCCTGATTTGCAGTTGCCTACTCTCACATTCAAAATCAGTGCTTTCTAATTTTTATTAATTAAATAATCACGTTTTCTCAATTTAAACAATAAATACCACTTTCCTTATAGCTTTAATAGATTAGTCTTAGACATGTCTTGTGACATCTTAGAATTCATATCTTCTCACTGTGCACTTTTATAATTCAAATGTTCACTTTTTTGTATAATAACTTACTGAATCCAATTTTATTTTAATCTGGATATTTCTCATCCATTTGACTACACTTCATACATTTGGCTGCGTTTCATTATCATTATGTATTTAGATTGTAAATAATGAGAAGTCTTATGAAATAAATTTACTTTTACTTAAGGTACAGATTTACACCAGAAACATTTTGAAAGTATTGTTCTATCACTTCAACAGTGTGAATTTGGACAATTTCCTTAATTGTTCTGGGCCACCCATAATTAGAATAATGTGATTTAAAAATAATAGCACTAAAATGTTCAGAAGTAGAATTTACTAAGTAGAAGTCTTTACTCTTGTTTTCCCAAGAAAAAGAAATGTTCATGTTTATTAAGCCATGTACAATAGTACCTGTTAATATTAGTACATTCTCACTATTGCCTCATTTAAAAGCACTGCAAATTTTCATTTAGTTCTTATGTAGTTTTCTTTGTTGGTTTGATTGTTTTTGGCCTATGTTAGAACCTTGTGTTTGTTCTTATTTAATGCTTTATTAACTTACCTATTAACTAATTAATTTAAAAAATTGTTTTAAATTTAGCTCACCATTTTACCCTACATTTATCTCTTCATATTTTCATTCCATCTTCCAAGTATCTGCATTCTTAATACTTATAAATATTACTTTCTGTATTCAGTCAATTCAATGAATAAATGTTGACTAGCTTACCCCTCATATTAAGAAGGACTTTAATATGTGGAAACACATGCATGCATGTGATTTCTATTGAGTGATTTCTATTACTCATTTGGGGGTTTCTAACAGTGAAATATATATGTATCCCAAATATTATTACCAATAATGATGTATTTATAGAAGCATATGATTAGCAATAAAAGGAATATAAGAGTGTGTAAATTACAATACTTTATTCTTATAGACTATTACAATTTGTAACACATCTGGTTTTCCTTATGGAACCTTATATAGATGAGATAAGAGTGTCTGTGATAATTTTTCTCTTAAATTAAAAAGACAGTAACAAAAAATGCCACAATTTGGACAGACAGTGTTCGGATTTTATTTCTCCCAAGCTTATCTTTAGTTGCTTAAAAGATCTGAAATGATGGAGCCAATCCCCACTGTTCACAAAATCATTGGGGATTCCACCCTCCAAAAGATCTGGATCAAATGTAAAACAACATCAGGAAACAAGAGAAAAGAGCCAGGCTTTCCTTTCAACACATCACGTTTACATGTCTTAACAAAGGGATTATAAATGCTGTCTCTGGTTTTAAAACACAGCAACTCTCAATATATGCTGTGAAAAAAGAATACAGAAAAACTCATCTCCTTCAAACCATTCTAATTACTGAGATATATGAAATAAAATTAGTTAATTGTCAAAATTAACTCACTCTCTTGAAGTAATTTTTGGATTTATTCCTTATTTTCCTCAAGATGTATTAAATGCTTCATATTTTCAACTTACATAAATTTCAATAAAACTTCTCTAAATAAATATTTAATCTCTAAAAGTATTATTACAAATGGTTGATTTTTGGTTAAAAGTGAGCAAAGGAGCAGGGATTTATTTGGCTCCATTACCAGAGGTAATTTTTAGACTCAGTGATTATTTTATCATAGCTGACTTCACAGAAAAGAACAGAATGGGATTAAAGGCAGTCCAGGCAAAAACATTATTTATTAAATGAAAATAAAAAACAAATATAAAAACAAGAAGAAACTTACTGTCAAGGTAACACATTGGTTTGCTAAAAAACAGAAACCAATCAAAGCAAGGCAAACTAAAAACAACTAAACCAAAAAATTCAAAATGTATAAACACACAGAGTTTAGTCAAAAGAGCATTTGCCTTCCTGGCACCTGCCTATGCAAAATAAGTGAGTAAATAAATAACATTTGCCCAGTGTGTGAACAGAAAGTCCAGCCTCCATTTATTATTATTTTTTTTTTACTTTGAATATCTAGTTAACATTTAGAGTCACCTGTGATGGGCCAAACCATTTTTACATATTCTCTTATTTAATTCTTACATTTACACTTTGAGGAAGGTTTATAGATGAAACTAACAAGAATATAATAAGAAATCACAACCTACATGGTAGAAAGTGAGTAATCATTTTTTTTAACTTCTTGCAATTTTGGTAAAATGGAATAGTGAAAGCCATGTGGTAGCATTGTTTAGAGAATTTGGATTTTCTTAACTGACCTCAGTGTAAGATGTGGAAAACCTAACCCAGGTTTTTCTGACTTTATTCAATGTCAGTGGAATCTCATTCCTAAATTATTTTGGAAGATTTTGGAAGACTATATTGATTAATGTCCAGTGAAAACAGATCCAGTTATCAACTTAACTTGGAAAATAACTTATAGTACTTACTCTTTTCTAAAGCTCACAAAGCTGATTAGCTTATTATGTGATCTTAAAGCCCTGCCACGAAAAACATTTTCTCAAACACTATATAATCAAGCCCTTCTGAAACATTCCATATATTAAAACTTTACATTTCTTGTATTTGGGATTACCTGATAAATCCTAACAAAAATCAAGTTAGTGACTAAATGTTTCCAGGATAAAAAGTCAACAGGTCAATTCAAACATATTTACTGTGCAAGAAGGATAGACACTGTCCCTGAAATTAGATTTGAGGCATTTTGACTACAAAAATTAAAATATATTGAGAACGTTTTCTGATTTGATATGAGTAAAAGTCAAGATATCATGAGGAAACCTGATATGAATAAATCCAAGCCACTGAATAATAAATGCTGTAACAGATCACAGAATGAAATGACCACTATTGGTTCGAATTGCAAAGAATTATTTCCTGGAAAATAATTGATTGTTATGAATGATATCTTTGACATAAAATCTTTGTCTAATAGATTACACAGAATATTTTCTCTGAGATCTTAAAAAATGTACCAATTAAATATTGAGTTTTCTGATTAAGAATGTTCTTCACAAAACTCTGAGGTCCTAGTCTTGTGCTCTGTGATCTTGAATAGACTGCTGGCCAGGATCCATCTTCTGAAGCCTCTCTACTAAACAAACATCCTATTAGGAGAACCCAGGGGGATTTTAATTTCTCCAGGGATTCTTTTATGCTGCATAATGCCAAGTTACTCTGTTGAGACTTTGTTCCAATTTATGTTTTATATCAGGCTAATTTTTTGACTTGTGAAAATTTGGTTTCCCATGGATCACTATTAAAACAATTGTAGTCACACCCTTCTCTAAAGATGCTAGCACATTGAATTCACACATTAAAACTATACTGCATGGTCATTCTCTTTTTCCTTTTCTTCCCTGCATATTTCCCATAGAGGAGCCATATACATGCAAAATTATTTACTTACAATTTACAGTTCTTAGGCTATGAATTGTCCAACTCAAGGCATCTACAAGAGGATATCTGAACTGTGAACATAGGCTGCTGGCATCTGGGTCACCCCTGTCACATGAAAAGGCACATGATCTGTGTCTTCTGGTTCTTGTCCCCTGGGTTTTGTTGTTTTCAGCTTCTGGCTTCACAGACTCCCTTCTGTTTTCTGTGGGTCCTCTCCTAGATTCTCTGTAGTCTTTCTCTCAATGTCTCTGGAATTTTTCTTCTATCCTCTTAAAAAGGACTCCAGTAAGAGGAATAAAACCCATGTGGGGGCAGACCTCAACTAAAATAACCTAATCAAAATGGTGACCAACAGTATGTCTGCATAACAAACAGCTTGCATACATAAAAATCCTAAAACAGTAAGTAAATATGATTTGTTATGTTGAAATCACAGAATTATGAATATAACACCATCTATCATTAGACATCAGAGAACTTATGTCCCTAATAACATTGACATAAATATTTGATAAATAATTGAAACTGTATGTACAGTTAATTCAAGTTTGTTTCAGACATAAACACACCACTTGAGTAAACTGAATGGATTTCATGCCACACCAAAGTATACTTAATCAATTAATGTCCCTGTGTTCACAGCATTCCAATTTATCCTTTCATTTGTTTATTAAGCATTTATTAAATAAAGGCATTTTGTCTTGCCTGTCATAAAACGCACTTTCCCAATAATATTGTCTGGTAAAAATTGGTTAATGTGAAAATTTTTCAAAATCATTATTGAGACTTATTAAACCAATTATATTTTCTGAGTTTCTCTTTTCTACCAGGGATTTTCCTTTATTCCTTCTAAATACAATGTTCATTTAAAAATAATTATATAAAACACCCTGGCTTATTCCTATTTATCCTGGTTCTAATTTGTATGGGTTGTTTTTCTGCAATTGCATTGAAAACATATTCTTCTATAGATAATTTCAATTAGTTTGCAGACTTCTATATTTAATATAAACAAAAGGATGTATTTAGTTTTTTTCTAAGTATGAGTATTTATTTCAGGCTTCAGATCCCGATTGGTTTCAAAAACCAAAATCTGACTTCTCAGAGTAGCCAAGGCCTCATTTTATCCAACTTAGCACAAACTCCTTGACACCCACTATCCCCCAGCCTTAGGAAAGAAAAGAAAGAAAATCCGCCACCACAGGGGCTGAGCCAACCAATGTACACACACTAATGTTGTAAATGAGCAGCTAAATCTTGGCAATTTTTTAGTTTGTTTTGTGGGATTTTATGGGGTTTTGTTGTTGTAGTAGGCTTGTGTGTGTGTGTGTGTGTGTGTGTGTGTGCGTGTGTTTCATTTTCTTTTACTACCCAGTATATGCAGCACTTGTGAACTCCCAATGGGCTCCCAGCTTTTAAAATATATGAAACGACTTGAAGACAAACTATTCAATTCTTTAAGAATCTAAAAATAGACCAAATGTGTTTTGCTGTGAACACTTTGTAGAGATGAAGTGAGGCGGGAATTGTGAGTGGGTTTTTTTTTTTTTTTTAAAGAATCAATACAGTGATGGAAGGGTAAAGAATGCAAGAATTCAGACATTCTGTGGAGGCTTACTTTCTCTCCATCAAGAGGTCCATAAAAAGGAGCAAACTGAGATCCATAAGGGGAGTCAGGAGGAGCCGTGTTTGTTTTCCCTACCCCCTGTGAATAGGTTTTGGCTGAGGTGGCACTGCTAGGTCCCCATTGGTCCCCTCCCTTTGGCCTGAGAAGGCAGGGCAGTACAGGGGCATCAAAGGAACATGTCACGACTCCTCATTCCCAGAATCACCATCATCATAACAGTCGGCATCTTCCTCTTCCTCATCTTCATCATCAATGTCTTCCTCATACAAGTCATCATAAAGCAAATCAGAGCTGTTGTCATTGGAAGGCACTTTAGTTTTGATGCAGTATTCCGCCAGGTTTGTGGGGACCTTTACTCCATTCTTTTCTGCTTCGGCCTTAGTGGCTGAAACTTGTTTCCTAATGATTTCAGCATATTCTTTGTCTTTTCCTTTACTGTCCCTCCATTTCCCGAACATAACTGAAGCATCCACATTGGCTGGGGAGAATGTGTTGGGCTCATTAAGCAGTGAGATTACCCGAAACAGGATAGTCCTGACATTCTGAGTAGGATTCCACCTTTCGGAGGGCAGTTCTCCACTCTGTGGGTCATCTACAGGCGGATGAAGAACCGAAATGCATACATCTCCATTCTCATAAATGTTGGGGTGCCACATTTTGGTCAAGAATCTGAAGGTAGGTGGTGAATACGGGTAGTCAATAGGAAATTTAATATGGACCTTGAAGTAGCCGCCTTTGTAGATGGTGTTGGGGTGTCCGAAAACGGCCACCTCCCAGTTGTAGAGGTCAGACTCATCCACCAGGGTGATCCGGAGGCCATCCACCGGTTCCACCTGCAGGGATTTCAGCTCAAGCATCAGGACCTTCTGCGAGCTGGTCATCTGCTGCTGGGCCATCGCGGTGGTGGCACCGGCCCGGGCCCGAACAGACCCCTCCCCTCCGCTTGCCCTGCGGCTGGGCCGCACGGGGCCCCTGTCTTCACACACCCGGTGGGCGGGACCAGGTCCCAGACTGCCCGCGGGCCGGTCCGGAGTCCTCCTCACACGCGATGCGGGCCGGGCTGGGCCCTTCTCCTCACACTTGGATGGGTGTGGGGAGAGGTCGAGGGAGTTAAGGGGAATTCGCTCCGGGTCCGGGGCCTCGGGCCTCAGCTGGAGGGGGGTCGAGGAGGTGGAGGCAGAGGAAGGCGGCGGAGGGCTGGCGATGGTGAGGGGAGGGTGCCGGCCCGGGACTGCCACGCTTGCTCGCCCTCTCTTTCTCCGGGAGATCTGCAGGTGCCGGGTAGGAGGGGGAGGGCGGCAGCTGCGCGGGGGGCGGGCGACGGAGGAGGAGAGAAGCCAGAGTGCCTCGCACCGCGGGAGCAACGGAGCCGAGAAACAGCAGGAGGGAGGAGGGGCGCGCGCCCGGAGAGGGTGGCTCGCAGCGGCTGGAGCCCGACGCGCGTGCACACGCCCCTCCCTCCCCCGCCCTCCCTTTTTAGTTATTTTTTTTAATTGTTAACGTTTTCTTGCTGTTTTGATTCAAGAAAAACAAACATACCACCTTTTATTTGGCCATCATAAGATTTAGTAATATATTTTATCTATATAAATTGCTCACAGTATTGTCCTTATACTTGTCTCTGGTAAACCTCCCATTCTCTTTTTGAGTTGTTTTCTCTGCACCTTTCCTTTAGTCCCCTATGATACCATCTTTCCAGAATGAGTCATGAATTTCTTTGCCACTCCTCTTTCTTTCACCTGACTGACTCAAAGTTCTGACTCTCTTCTTTATAGATAGCCAACCCTTTAATGTTGTCGCACTATGTCTCCTAAACAAAAAAAAAACATCATGTTTGAAATTTGTCAGTTGTATTTTATTTTGTAACATACTAAGAAAAAGCACTCACTTTAAAGTGTGTTTTATGCATCAGGCTTCAAAATGGAGATAACTATTTTCATCCAGTTTAAAATACCTTTTGCAACAACTTTAAAAAATAATATTTTTTATTTAAAAATATTTAAGGAGTTTTCCAAAATATAATATTTAGTGAAAATACAATTGATGTAGATTCAGACTCACTGTTAAACCCATACACCTCAATTAGAGGTCCATTTAAAAATTAACTCAAGAATATTAGTTGCTAAATAGAGAAAGTAGTATAAAATAAGTTATGATTTTGCATAGGAAATTTGCCTTTCAAGATATGGAAGGAATGAGAAGAGTGAGCAAAGCAATGCTCTAAGAATACCTAAAGTCAACAAATAAGAAAGGGATAACAAGAAAGAAAAATGTATTTTAATGAAGAAAGTAGAAATATTGAGACAATAAAATATAAATATATTCGAAAAATCTGAGTTCGTATTGTTTATATTTATTAACTAGAATAAAGTCCTCTAAAAAGACAGGTGTGAGAGTGAATTGAAATAATAAATCTCATATGAGATATTTAGTACACAGTTTTTACTAAGGTACAGTGAGGCAAACTTTTAGGATAAAAGAACTTAAAGTAACTAATTTTTTAGAACACTGTTTTTACTATTCCATTCACCTGAGCCTCCATTGCACAAGGTATTTTTATAGATCTCTACTTCACTTCTTTCAGGTTGAACAAATATGACATTATCACTGAAGAATCTCTGAAAATTATTTTTAAAAATAATTCTGCCCTTGTACCAGAATGTCTCATTCACTATACTCTCCTACATTTTATTTCTTTTTGTAAATAGTATCTTTCAAATTCTAGCATGGCATACTGGTACTGATTTCTGTATATTTTTTGTAGCTTCCAGCTACCCTTTTGATATAGTGTGTAGTACCTTGCAGGTTTTCAATAGAATATTTGCTGAATAAATGAGTAAAATGTTTATACATAACTCATTTACTGTGTAATTAATCTTTAAATTTTTTTTTCAGAATTGTAATGTCTAAATAATATAATTGAGAGGGCTAAAATTGCATATCACTATTTGAACTTTACTTTTTCAGCATCTATGAATCTTTTAAACAAATTGACTAAAATTAATACATATATTTCAATAAATTTCCATAGTTTAATATACAGGAATCACATTTTCTGATCAAATGTATTTTAATTTAAATTACTATACAAAATATAAAAACTGAAAGACTATTCATCCTGAAAATTAAAATTAAAGCCATAAGCACAATCTTAAATTATCTTCAATGAATCAGGAAATAGACTTGATTCTAGACTATATAATGGATAACACTATAAGTCATTCACATCACTGAATAAAAAATAAAATTAAAGTAGTACTCAGCTGAATAATGGAAATATTAAATTCATATATCCTTAAGCAGGCAATAAAATTGTATATCATAATTAGTTTTATGAAGGTTCTAAAGTAAAAACAATAATGGTAAACTAAAGAAGAAATAAAAATGATGAACTTTAAAACAGCTAGTAATGAATTAGAAAGCCCAATATTGATTTACATTTATCAGAAAAGAAATAAATGGAAACATAGTACCATTATTTTATAACCAGTCCCACCCAAAAAAGAAAAAAAAATAGGAATAAAAATCTATGAGAAGAGAGGAAAGAAAGAGAAAAAAATCAGAAGAGATGTAGTCAATGAGAAGATAAAACAGTATCATCATTTAAATCAGAAAGATTTAAAATCCCTAGTAAATGTCGGCTTCTACCATGACAGAGTAAATGGCAAAAGAATTTCCATGACATCATAAATAACCCTTAATCTGGACAAAACATGCATGACAATTCCTTTCAGGCATTGGACAACAGGCAGCAAAGGTCAGTTATTCATAAGATTCTGGCATTATATGAAAAGAGCCTTCCTTTTGTTTACCTGTCTTTCTAGATGGCTGAGCAAGGAAGTAATGGGTGCAATCAGAATATAAAGGTCTGGTCTTGTAGAACTGAAAAGGCAGTAATTGGAGTTTCCAGCATTGAAAAGGTTAAACATTCAAGACGGAACAAAAAGGATGTGCCCTAAGTGTTTGTATGCGGATTCCCTGTAAGTCTTATGTTGAAGATTGTGCTGTATGCATGCAGGGGGATTTAGAAGTTGACCCAAGAGATTCTGCTGCAGTGATAAGAGCAGAACATAACTGCAGAGTCCCAAAGGGCTGGAGGAGTTGGAGTTATGACTCAGCCATTATGAAGAATATCTATGATTGACTCAGGCAAGCAGATGAGGTAAAAAAAAAAGTCTTTCATATCAAAGAATAAATAATATAAATTGGAGAAGTTTAAAAGGCACTCTCAATAATTTATTCCCTGTGAGAAAAAAACTGAATAACCTTAAAAGAAAGGCAACATAATCCAAACTCTACAATATGCCAACTCTCTGCAATATAAATTGTAGAGAAATTTAAAAATATTTTTCAGAGATTCTTCAGTGAAAACTAAACATTTGGGAGAGCAAGAAAATATTAAATGCATTGTGGTAGTTAGATTCAGTTGTCAACTTTGCCAGGTGAAGGCACCTACTTCTGTTGCTGTGGACATAAGCCAATGGTACATGAACCTCACCTGTTGCTCATTTACATCTGCAGTAGGCTAGGAGGCCTGCCTGCTGCAGTGAATGATGTTTCACTTAATTGGCTGGTGCTTAAATGAGAGACCACAACATAGCACAGCCCAAGCAGCTTGGCATTCCTCATCTCAGCACTCACAGCTCAGCCCAGGCCTTTGGAAATGCAGAAAGAAGTTACCTGGGGAAAGTTGTTGGAACCCAGGGGCCTGGAGAGAAGGTCAGCAGAGAACATCCTGTGCCTTCCCACATAAGGAAGAACCTCAGTGGAAAGTTAGTTGCCTTTCCTCTGAAGAACTTACAAAATAAATTCCCTTTTATTAAAAGCCAATCCATTTCTGGTGTGTTGCATTCCAGCAGCTAGCAAACTAGAACATACATTAATAAAGAAATTAATGCAAACATCTTTCCAGAATGGAAAAGTAACACATCTGAAATTATATATACATATTATTGTTTATATATATATGGAAGGACTAAACTGCAGATTGGAAGCCTAGAGGGATATATCAGTAAGCTTCAAGCCAGATTAATAAAGTGTTTTCAAACTGAGAAAACTAAGTAAGCAAGAACATAGCCTAAGTTATTTAATAAAAAATGAAGAGAAGTGGATGAAATTTTATTAAAAATTGGAGAAAAACATCAATTTACACATTCAAGAAGTTCTGAACATGCAAGCAGGTTAAATCAACCCCAACACATACACACACACACACACACACACACACCAGCATGCATGGAGGCACATCATAATCAAGTGATAAAATATGAAAGATACAAAGAAACATTTTTTAAAGCAGCCATATGAGGCAGGAAGAACATATTAACTGCATGGGAAAATATCAATCATTGTAGACTTCATCAGAAAACAAAAGACTAGAAGAAAAAAAATCTAAAAAGCATTTAAAGGAAAAAAGAAAATTTTACATCTAGTGAAAATGTTCTTAAAAAGCAAGGTGAGGGCAGGCCACAGTGGCTCAGCAGGCAAGAATGCTTGCCTGACATGTCAGAGGACCCAGGTTTGATTCCCGGTGCCTGCCAATGTAAAAAAAAGCAAGGTGATATGGAGTCAGTTAAAATAAATGAAATTTCAGAAAATTTACTGCCAAAATCCTGCAGTACAAAAGAAGCCAGCAAAAGTTCTTCAGGATGAAAAATATGGTATCAGGAGAAAACTTTATGATAGTATAAGCAAAAATATTTTACAAAACAAAAGTTTCGGAATATTATCAGAAAATATCTGTCAAAAGAAATGAAAAGCATCAGAGATGGGAAATATTTTAAAATTCTGCAAAAGACAACTGAGAGTTATGAGAAAAACAATAACATTGAATTTTTAGATTTGCAATTTCTCTGAGAGTAAAATAAATGATACAATGTCAGAAATGACAATGAGTAAATGGAATTGAACATTTTAGGGTTCTTACACTTTATGTGAAGCAGTACAATATTAATTTTAAGTACACTAAAATAATTTAGTAATGTAAATTTTATCCCTTAGGATAATCATTAGCAATGCAATAAAAACAGGCATGTTTTCAAAACCCAATAAAAAAATTGGACTTCATATGTTTTATTAACCAAAAAGAAGCCAAGAGAGAAGGATCAAAAGTATAAGAACAGGTGGCATAAAATGAAAATAACATATCAAAAATTATTTTAAATGTAAATGCACTAAACACCCCAATAAAAGTCAGAGTTATTGAGAATTCCATAAAAATAACCAATTATATGATTTTTATAAGATGGGTGAAAAGTACAAGAAAGAATAAATATATCTTATGAATTTATGTAGATAAAAACTACTGTGATTTTACACAAAGATGTGTGTATTCCAGATGTATTTTTGATAGCATACAATAACAATACAGCCAATTTATCAGAAAGATATAAAAATCCTTAATAGAGTTTCAAAGCACACAACTGAAAAACCTGACAAAAATAAATGGAGCAGTAGAAATCTTAAAAAGAATAATCAAATTGAATAATTGTCAGGGATAAAGTGTTAACTTTTTGCTATCATCTAGGACAAGGAAATTAAATCCCTTTTTCTGTTTTACTCCTAATTCTCTACCAAAATTATTTTACTCTTTGAGATGGTCCTGGTTAGATTCATTTGTCAGCTTGGCCAGGTGTTCATGCACAATTGTCTGGTTAAGCAAGCACTGGCCTGTGCAGCAAGGACATTCTGTGGACTTAGATCAGCAGTATGTTGAAGGTATCTATGGCTGACTGCAATTATCTATGGGGAGTGTCTTCCACAATGAGAAGTGTTTTTTAAGGGAGAGGTGATGGCAGTAGTCAGAACAGAGAACTTTTGTTGCTACTTCAGCCAACCAGAAAAAATTCCTGAGGAATTTATTGAAAACCTTCATCAGGGTGCCAGCTTGCAGCCTGCCCTACAGAATTTGGACTCATGTATCCCCATAGTTACATGAGACACTTCAATAAAATCTCGTACTATTTATTGATATTAACTATTGGTTCTGTTTCCTTAGAGAACCCTAATACAGCTTTGGTACTGGGATTGGTTCTCAAAAAACAATTTGTAAAAAGGTTTCTGCAATTGGTTTTCTACTCTGATTAGATTCAAAGACACTAATGACCCTATTACCAAAAATCAAAAGGCATGGACAGTCCATGGCATGAATTTTCAGTAAAAATCTGCAAAATATCACCCTTTGATTCTGTTGATCATACACTTATATAAGGAAAGGCTCTAGGTGACAGTTTTTAGCACCTTAGCAGAGTTTTGTGGAGTTAAAAGGTATAATGATATTGGCAGATTGTTCCTAGATATACTAGATACAGTTGTTAAAGAAAGGGATGAACTGAAGGCTTCAAATTTGCAACTTTAGTGGAATAAGAAAAATATTTCTACATGTTTCCTGAAAGAAAATCCTATTTCCTGTCTGTAGACTTGAGATCTCTGAAAATCAGATCTAAGGGCTCATGTGAGTAGTGGTTTTATAACATGCACAAAATTCCCAACTTTGCAGGGTCTCTGCTGTTAAATTGAGGGCATCAATTGCAAAGAATGGGATCCTGAAAATTGAATGGGGACATACGTGTTGATAATTATGGCAGTGGAGATATTGCAACCCTAGATTCTGTTGAATCTTTTCTAGATAAACCTGTGCTGGTCTGCTCTGAGGAAGCAGACATCCAACATCCAGCCTACCCAGAGAAAACAGCCAGCCAACCTCCAGCCTGCCCTGAGGAGACAGCAAGCTAACCCCTACCAGAGGTTTTCTTGAGGAAACAGCTTCCTGAGCTGGAGTCTTTCCTGATGAGTCTGCCGTCCAACCTCTAGCAGAAAAATTAATCATTCAGTGCCTGCCAAACCTGTTATCACCTAGCCTGAGGAAACAGCCTTCACTCCTTTGTCTGGGGAGATTAATCGCATTTTACCAGATGATACTGCAAGGGAATGCTCTGAGGTAACTGGCTTGAAAAACACTTCTAAATCTTTTCATGATCCATAGCCACTATCCCCCTTTTCTTCCAGGTGGTTAGCTGAAACAAGAATCTAATGGAATACTTATCAACCATGGCCATCATCATCAGAATAACTACAGTTTTGCAAAATTTTGAAAAAGCAATGTGTTTGTTATGAAAATATTCACTTGTGTTTCATAACCACTTTTGGATCTTTTGATAGACAAACAGCTAAAATGGGAAAACAGCACTTCAATCATTTGTTCTTATAGTGAAGTAAAATATTGTGATATAATTTAGTTATAGAGAGAATTATAAATGAACATTGATGAAAATTTGGAAAACATTTTAAAATATTAAAGAAAATGTAAATATCTTAAAGTTTTTGGTGGTTAGGTTCTTTCATAGTCTTCTAGACTAATCTTGTATATGTGTATATTACCTATATGTGTGTGTATATATATATAATTTTTGTCATTTTCTATCATGTTTTGTAGCTTTCAGTTTTCACTCTTTTGTAATATCTTTGTTAATTCCTCTATCATTTTTTCTTGAAAGAATGAAGAATCTCACCTTGCAGTGCTTTAAGGTCTGAAGTTTTATGAATTTATCAGGATAAATATCTGCATCCTCTATTTTCTTTTGTCTCTATCTACTAACCACTTGACAATCCTACCATTCTATGTTGCATCAACAAGTTTCAATAATTATTATTTCTGTGTTTAAATTCAATATGATTAAAATCATTATTTTCTCCTGATTTGTACAGGTTTGTTATGTTATTTAAAAATAAATAAATAATCAATGTATAGACTTGTCATATTTGTTTGAGAAAATGTAATAGGAGAATCTCCCGGGTGCTGTTCAGGTGCAATGGGGGATAGTGGATAGAAGACAAAGCATGGATGAAGGTCATGAGGACGCCAAGCTAAGGGATTTGACTGCGATGCTCACTAATGTTTCTGAAAGTGTTCTGTTTATTCTTTCACTTCTCAGGCTATTCTCTCTGATCATTTTTCAAAGGTTGTTGAAAAGGTTTTGATTTTCCAAGTCTTTAATCATCATTTTGTTTCTCTGAACTCTCTCCAACATTTATATGTCCTTCTTTATTTGTCAATCCCACAACTGGTTCCTATGTGTAAACATGATAGGAATCTCAAGGACAACCATACAAAGTGGTCAGTGTTGATTTAGTTAAGCACCCCACTCTCACAAATACTTATTCAGAACATTTCAACTCTGTAGTGCAAAAGTTAGCTGTGGATCAAGAGTTTTAATGGCCTGTTCATGCAGTATTCCATGAAGGTAATGATTTAAAAAAAATTCTCCTGGGCATAATATTAAACTATGGAAATCCCCAAATAAGTACATTCACACAGCACCAGATATTTATTTATTTATGACTTCTACTATTTACTTAAATTAAAAAGTGACAGAAATAGTAAAAAAAAAATTGATAGAGAATATTTGTAAAGGTTAAGAATTCATAATGCAGCCTAACTTAGTGACATCTTATAAGTTTTCATTAGGTAGTTTGCTAAAATTTCCTTTAAAAAATTCCTCTACAAAATCTTGGCTTATAGTCTTAACTTTCTCTGCTATTAAAAGTTTATATAAGAAATATATTCCTGTTACCAAGTATTTGATTATAATAAAGTTTAACCTCTGTTTTAGTCTTGAAATGTTTAACTGTTTTTCAACTCATCACTGTTCACTAATTTATTCCAAATCAAATATCTGCATTTTATTTCATTACATTCTTAATTTATGTGACAATTTTTACTTACTATAATGTCGTATAAATTATTTCCTTATAGATTTATTTTTGACGTGAAATCTATATGTTCATAGATTTCTGTAATGTTTACAATTTCTCTTTTTATCTTTTCAATGAGATACCTGATAAACTTTTATTTTATAGCAATATACTTTTTTTACTTTTCTCACATTTTGTACGTGCATTTTGTCTATACTATTTTAGAATCTTAACACTTTCTGTTCTTTTATGTTAATTGTGCTGGCCTTGCTTTCATTTATGTACATTTCACTGATTTAAAAAATGTATCTTCTTGATTTGTGTTGGCAATGATGGGCAACAGATACAATAATTTTATAGGCAATAATAAGTTCAGAAAATGCTTAATATTTGTACACTCAGTGAATTTTAGTATAATCACAAAGGTGTGCATTCACCAATTCAATCAATTTTAGGACATTTTCATTACTCCAAAAAGAAAAACCCCATAGCCTTAAGCAATTACCTCTCAATCCCTCTATCATTCTCTTAGCCTATATATCATTTATCTATTTCTTTAAGAAATAGATTTTTTCCCACCTCTATAAATTTATTCATATTTACATTCTATATAAATGAAGTCAAACAATATGTAGCACTTTGTGTCTGCTTTATTACACGTGGTATTTTTTTTTCAGTTGATGGAAGCATATTCATATATTACTATTCTATACAGTTCATAGTTTACTTTAGATATATCTTTACACATATACCCCCCTACTATTAGCAACCTGTGACAGTATCATGCATTTGTTCTGATTCACAGGAGAACATTCTTAGAGTTTTACATATAGCACACTCATCATCCACTAAAGTGCTCACTATGTTATACATGTCAATTTTTCTTCCTTCTCTGTCACCACATTCTGCTTATGGACATATCAGTGGAATAATAATAGGTTTACTTAAGTTTTCCAGATTTGTTTGACAATATAATTTTTGGGCAATTCTTGGTCACTGATTTGTGTACAGAAAGAAATTGGTTTACAAATGAAGGCATATTTTATAGCAAATCATATCCCATTACAGAAATTCTATATATCACTATTAGGAAATGGAGACATGGTATAGAAAATGAGAAGTTTAGCTATTTCATGCAATCTGCTCAGCAAACTGGTATTCCTGTTAACTAATATTTCAAGATTATTAAACTTGTCCATTTTACATTTACTTGATTTCACTGTAAGATGAGATAAAGGCTAGAGAGAAGAAAATATAGATCCTGAATTTGAAAAATAAAACAAAATGGGATGAACAATCTGAAAGACTCAAAACCATTTCCTCAACTCATATAGTATGAAAACATAAAATAAAAGGTATGCATCAGAATAGTTTTGCAAACATTAAACATGAGAAGATGGAAAGCTACAGTAGCAGCTATCATATATTAAGTGGTTACTAGGGTTAAAAATTTTGTGGACATTGCTTTATATCAATCTAAAACATAAAAATCTAAAAACTAAATAATTTAGTGTCTCTTTATTCATGAGAAAATTCATTCTAAGCTGATATATAATTTGACTAAGGTCACATTGTTAAGTTACCATCACAACTAGGGTTCATGTCCAGATTTCTCTGATTCCATACATTAAGCCACTTGGCCACATATATAATCCCACTGTGGTATGGAGAATTATGGAATCCATTATCACTTAGAATCAATGTAAATAATACCCTCATCTATTTGAATTTTTTTAAGCTTAAAAGATCTTGAGATTTGAAAAATATAATAAAATTAAATAACTTTTAAAATAATTAGCTATTATGTCACAATCTAATCTGTAGGTAATTTGGTTGTATTACCTTTCCAAAACACATCCTGAGATCCATTGCTTCAATGACATTAACCTGGTTGGATGGCGAACAAGAAATAGCAACTACTGTAGACTTATTTGTAAGGCATTTGCATATCAGAAGATGGAGAATAAATTCAAGAAAAATTTAGGGTCTTTCTAGGTCAGTGAAATATCTAGGCATCCAGAGAAGTCAAAGTCAAAGTATCCCCTTTAAGGTAAAGGATAAGATGTTACATCTGACCCCTCCTACAACCAAGAAAGATGTAGAATGTCTAATTGGCCTCTGAACATTTTGTAAGCAACATATTTTCTATTTGGGCATGTCACTTTGACCCATTTACAAAGTAACGAAAAAAGTAACTAGTTTTGAGTGGGAAACAGGACAAGAGAAGGCACTGCAACAAGTCCAGACTGTCATGCAAACTACTTTACCATTTGCACCATAATGATTTAGCATAACCAATGGTGTCTTAAGCTTCAGTGGCAAATAGAGATGCTGTTTGGAGCCTTTCTCCGGCTTCTGTGTGAGAAACACAGTGCAGACACATGGGATTTTTAAGCAAATTTTGCCAACCTTTGCAGATTACTACTCTCCTTTTGAAAAATAGCTTTTTGCCTGCTACTGGACCTTAGTAGAGACTGAATGCTTAAACATGGGCCATACAATTACTATGATACCTAAGCTTCTCATTGTGAAACAGGTGCTGTCTGACCCACTATACAATTAAGTTGGGTGTGCACAGCCACACACTGTCATCATATGGAAGTGGCTCATATGAGATCTGGCTCTAGCAGGCCCTGAAAGTGCAAGTTAATTACTGAAGAAGTTGTTCAAATGTCCATGTCCTTCATTTCAGCCATATTACCTTCTTTCTCTCTGCCCCCGATCAAAGCTTCTTGTGGAATTCATTACAAGAAAAGAAAAATTGGGCCTTTTATAAATAGGGTTTTCACAATTTAAAGACAACCTAAAAGTGGATACTCAGAGTGCCAGAACCCCTTTCTGGGAGATTCCTGGAGGACAGTGGTGAAGATAAATCCTCTGAGTGGGCAGAACCTCGAGCAATGTACCTGGTTGTTGATTTTTCTTCAAAGAAGAAATGATGAGAGATGCATGCACATGCAGATTCCTGGGTTGTGACCAGTGGTTTGGCTGGATGTTTAGAGTTTGGGAGGAACATAATTGGAACATTGGATACTAAATGGTCTTAGAATGTGAATAGAAATTTCAGAATGAGCAAAAAATTAAGAAGTTATTTGGGTGTCATGTGAATGCTTCTAATACAGTTTCTTTAGTTGAGGAGGATTTTATAATTGATGGATATGAAGACATGTTCTATGGATTCCACTAAGCCTTTTTATTCTCAGCCACTGTACTCATCATCCAATGAGCTAATGAACACAGTGTACATGGTGGTAGGAATGGAGCTAAACTATAGGCTCAGCCCCTTGATTTCTACTCATGAAGAAGGACCTGGCTATGACCACAGCTGAGTGTCCAATCTCTCAGCAGCAGAGACCAACATTCAATGCCTAATATATCACTATTTCCAAACTGTTATTTGGTGGCAGGTTGATTACATTGGAACACTTTCCTCATGGAAGGGGTGGTGCTTTGTTCTTACTGGAAAGACACTTAATCCAGATGCTGATGTGACTTTTCTATACACAATGCACATGTCAATACTGTCACCTATGGATTTAGAGAATGCCTTATAGACCATCATGGTGTTCTACAAACATTGCTTCTGCTCAAATAAATCACTTCACAGCATATGAAGTATGATCATTGGGCCCATGCTCATAGATTCATTGACCTCACCATGTTCTCCATCATCTTGAATCAGCTATATTGATCAAACTTTGGAATGGCCTAGTGAAGACTCAATTACAATTTCAGCAGCAGAGAAATACCTTGCATAGGTCTATCTCTTATTAGCATAACCAAAAGGGGAGGGACCTCTCCAAGCCTTATAAAGCAGGAATCTTAATCCTGAGTCATCTCCTTCCTTGAGGAATGCCCATACTCACACCCTTTGAGTATGTATTTTTGCTGCTCTGTATTAAATTTTGCTGTACACACTGACTAGTCCTTGAATTCCTTCCTGTCACTAACTCAAGAATCCTCATGGCATCAGCACTTTGTTGAGGTCTTGACCTATTTGAAAACTCCTGGGGGCTCTCTGGGATCATTATCACTTTGTAAAATAACCTTTTGAATAAATTCAGAGTTTGTACCTTATTCCATCAAATATTAAATGACACAATTTATACACAGTAGATGCATAACCTAATTTGGGCAACTATAAACACGTGATATATTCTGAAGGGCATTTATGGTAGCTTCAGATATGTTCATAATATCTATTGACTTGTTGTGATATAAAATTGTTTATGCTGCTGTTCTAGTTTGCTAGCTGCTGGAATGCAACACACCAGAAATGGATTGGCTTTTAATAAAAGGGGATTTATTTTGTTAGCTCTTCAGAGGAAAGGCAGCTAACTTTCCACTGAGGTTCTTTCTTACATGGGAAGGCACAGGATGGTTTCTGCTGGCCTTCTCTCCAGGCCCCTGGGTTCCAACAACTTTCCCCAGGGTGACTTCTTTCTGCATCTCCAAAGGCCTGGGCTGAGCCACCAGTGCTGAGATGAGGAATGCCGAGCTGCTTAGGCTGTGCTACGTTGGGCTCTCTCATTTAAGCACCAGCCAATTAAGTGAAATGTCATTCATTGCAGCAGACATGCCTCCTAACCGACTACAGATGTAATTAACAACAGATGAGGTTCATGTACCATTATCTCATGTCCACAGCCACAGAACTAGGTGCCTTCACCTGGCCAAGTTGGCAACTGAATCTAACTACCACAGCTGCCAAAGTGAGGAAACTGGGTCTCAGAGAAATAAGTACAAATCTCTGCCAGACCTATGATATAAATTTATATCCCGTACCCTAAGATTTGAGAGACTACATATAGAAATGACAGTAAACAAGAAAATTTGACCCTATCACCAGTAATGAGACCAGAAACCTCTAACCCATAATTTACAACAGTTGGTATAGGAGCTGGCCACTATTACAATAAATATCCTGGGAACTCAAGACACTATCCCTGTAACAACAAACCCCAAATGGTCAGAATTTAATGGAAAACTGACAGCTTTTCTAATTTTTCCTCTGTTTCTCACTTGGGACTAAGAAAAGAAAGAAAAATATGATCCCTAACCCCTCACAGAGGATGCCCTATTCCAGTTAACTTGTTCCCAGTCTCCCCATGCCTATAGCTGCCCATCAGTCTTGGAAGTCTGAAGTCATGCCTCTTTTCCACTATAATGATTTCCAATTTCCCTTCATGCCTGTGAATCTCTGCCATATATAAGTGATAGTGACTGACTCCTTTGCTATAGCAAACTCTGAATAAATAGGTTTTGTTCACATTTGAACAGTTTTCCTTTATTTCTGCAGTTATTTTTGGATACCCCCCGAAAGCTGGTTTGCCCTTCCCATTGTCATGGGCACCAGTCTTCCATCAGGTACAGTACTCAGAGAAGTCCCTTGTACTGATGTGGTAAATTTAAGATTGTGTTAAATCAAAACAAAAAAGATCTAAATTTTGGGGAGGATTCAGTTCTGATACAAATTGATCAGATTATCTATTAGTTTGTTTCTAGAACAAGGAAACATGCACCAAGAATTCCATTTACTTGTTCTCACCCTTAGCAGAAAAGAGACATGAAATATAAAAAAATAAGTTATAATGTTGCCAAAACACAATACATTATTTAGGGCATGACCTTTCTCAGGAGGGAAAAATTGTGTCTACTCATAGACTGAAACCCATCCAGAATTGTCCTAAACTCCTTCCAAAATGGCAATTGTAAGGCTTTCTCAGTTTAGTCTGATATTACTGACAAACAGTGGCAGTTTTCTATGAGATTACAAGATGTCTTTATGAATTGACTGTCATTCAGAAGGAGTCCCTCTCCTCTAGGAACTGAAAATTAACGGTCCTACTGTAACCTGAAGAAAGATCTTCAGTTGCCTCTTTCCCAAGATACCTCAACTATGAAAAGTCATTTCATCTATTTGTGCGTGAGTAATCTGGATGCCCTTGGGGTTTTAACCCAACTTATGGAAACCATCAAAAATGCATCATTTACTGTATAACCTGGACGTACTTGCAAATCATTATCCCCCTTTAAATTAGGGCAATTGCTCCCAGTACGAAATTTAATGTTTCTGCTATTGAAAAAGCTTGATCCTTCTGCTAGACTCCACACTTGGCCTCATGACTCCTCATATAGCACAGATATTACTACTGAAAGAGAACACACACATAGCCTATTGGTTAGTCATTTATGAAATTCTCTTTGGGTTCCCTCTCATATTACTAGTCATTGCTGCAACACCCTGAATATAGCATTCTTCTGTCCATACTAGAAGAAAGGAAACCTCATAATTGCCTTACTTCAGTCACAGACCTATCTGTATCTCATTCAGATTTATTAGAATGTCTCATTGAGAAACCTGTCTTAGTATTATTTGTTGTTGCGCTGTATCTCAATACTGAAATTGTAGGTTATCAAGCAGGATGTGCTATTATAAATTTAAGTTTATAATAAATTTAAATACATTTAAGTTATTCTTTAGAAAATAGTCCTTAACTTGAGGTAAAATCCCAGGTAGCAAAATTTAGAGCTTGTCAACTAAGACCAGAGACCAGAGGGCAAACACAGATACAAAGATACATGGATAGGTAGGTAGATAGATAGATAGATAGATAGATAGATAGATAGATTGATTGATTGACAGATAGACAGAAAGAATATTGCATAGCTTTGTAGTGCTTTGCAACATTATGGAATATTGCATAACTTTGTAATGCTTTGTAACAAATTGGGCTTCTCACCTCTGCTAGAACCCCCATCAATAAGGGAATATTCAGATGTACATCTAATTTATATAGTGGTAACTAAGATGAAATCTGAGGCCCATGCAATATGGAAGCCAAAGAAATGATTTAGCAGATCATTGTGCCAAACAACCTGCCTTAACCAAGGCTATGTTCTAAACCATTGGAGGATTAATCCCTGGAGGGGCTCAAATTGACCATTATAAATTAATATTTAGCCCCTGATTTTGAAAAGGAAAAATGCAAATATATTTGTGTGTATCTTTCACTCAATTAATCTCTGGTGCTATCCAACACAGCAGCTGAGTAACATTTCATGTGAATATTAACCATATTTCTCCATGAATTTACTCATGATTTAATAAACAATCAAGTTGCTATTTTACATCAACATTGGTGGAAAATCTTTAATAAAATGGCTAAGGTTATTTTTCTCCATGCATCATCTGTTAACAATATGATCCTGTAAAAACTGTAAAGGAAGGATATGGCCAAGAATCAAAACCTCAAGGGCTCTTTGAATTCTTCAGATGGATTTTATCAAGCTTGTAACCTCCATGGGGTTTGAATATGTTTTAGTGATTGTGAGTCTATTTTTAAAGAGAATTGAAGCATTTTTTTGCTGAAAGTCTACAATAGTAATTGTTACTAAAAAGCGGATATTTTGATTTTTGGAAGAGACAAAAGAGGAAAACCACCCTTTAGCATCATTTGTTACAAGGTGTTGTTAACAAAATCACAGCAGTAATACTCCAATGAGTCAATCATTTGGGTTACATAGGGATCTAAGAGCAAAGGAGTCACAGAACAAGGTTAGAACTATGAATATGACAGCAGTCTTTGAGCACTGAAGATCTGAATAGTTGCTTACTCTGAATTTTTCAAACTATTGCAAGCATTAGAATGACCAAGAACGTCAAGACCATATGTACAAATAAACAATGACATGGAAACTCTGACCTACTATCAGCACTAATCAGATCAGAAAACTTTGGTGCACAACTTGCAAAAATAGGTTCAGAAGCTGGTGACTATCTACAGTAAAAATCCCAGAAAGTCAAACCAGAATCCCTGTAACAACTAACCCAAAATAATCAGGAATTAATCAATAATTAGCAGCTTTGATAAGATTTACCCCACTTTCAACCTAAGATAGAATGACATGCTTCCAATAAGACAATTTCTAGCCTCCCAGGCAGCAACCTCCAATCAAAGGATATCTGAAATCTTTCCTTTATTCCTCTTGAAATTTTTCCCATTCCCCTGTCTGTTTTTGAGTCTGTGCTAAATGCAAGTGATGGTGGATGGGTCTCTTGCTATTGCAAATTCTGAATACATAGCCATTTTTTGCATTTGTGTACTCTACAGTAATTTCAAAAGTTTTCTTTCCTCCACATCCCACCCCTTTAATTCCCTTGATAAAATACCACTGCTCTTTAAAAATTTTTTGCCTATTATTAAAGCTAACATTTTTGTGAGGTATTATTTTGAATCAGTAACAATCAGTTCACAAATGTGAACATTTAGTGCTTTATTTCAGAAACAATTACTCTGTATTATTGTGTAAATCATCATATTACTGTTTTGAAGGAGAAAAGAATTGAAGCAACCCCCCTCAGTACATCTATGGATTACAACACCAGAATAAGTGCAAATAAGCAATTTAATGAACACTATTCACAGTATAGCTAAACTTCATTTGCTGTTTCACAAGTAAGGTGAAATTTGAGATCATTTTCAGAATATTTGGGAGACAGAAATTAAAATAACAAGTTTGACCCTACTATGAAATCACCAGATCTGCATACTTTAGTTATTAGAATGCATCCATCAGCATTTGATATATAGAGAATTTTACCCAAGAACTGCAATTCCACACTTACTGAGAAACAACAATTAAAAATATTTATTTATGAAACAAATATTTTTCAGTAGTTACACTATGTGGAGTATGTGAAAAGGTAGAAGGCAATCACAGAACATTTCTACCTCTTTTAATCATGAAAAGATTTGTAGGATTTTATCCATATAGAGTAATGTTTGAGTGCATATTGCCAGCCACAAAACAAATATATTACACCTGGCTCAAGCCTCTGGTCACATACATTTTTGAATAATTTTGTTGTAAGAATAACTATGAGAGCCAGTATTTTAAAAAAATAAATGTGTTTGATTACAGAAATTCAATTATATGTTTCTCCTTCATTAATCAAACACTGAAATATTTACTTTTTCTTTTTTCTTTTTCTTTTTTGGCATGGGCAAGTTCTGGGAATTGAACCCAGGTCTCTGGCTCAGCAGGCAAGAATTCTTGCCACTGAAACACTGAAATATTTAAAGAAAATACTTTATATACTTTTGCTTCATGTATTTAACTTTCTGTCTCTCTGTAAATTATTGTGTCTTTTGGTTATTCAAACATTGTTGTTTTAAATAATAAATTTTGGAGAGAAAGTCTAACATCATGTACAGCATTCAGTCATTCATCTGGGTCATACATATGTGCTCTTGATTCTGAATCCTTTATTGTCTATCTTGCACCATTGTGGGTTCAGGCCTTTCATTAAACCAATGTCAAACATTGTATTGGGCTGATATTTTTCTGTGACACCTAATCAAATATGGAAAATAATAGATTGAATTAATCATATTCATTCATGTTTGTATTTTATTTCTTTCAGTTCAGCTTTTGCCTCTACTCCATAAAGACTTTTGCCTCAACTTCCCTTCAATTAATATTCATGCCTACTCCTTCCCTAGGGCAATTTTTGGTTCATTTTTCCAAGAAGGGTAACAGTAGTCACAGGTTCTAGGAAGAAGGACTTGGACAGTTTTGGGAGGTTGGATATTATTCTGCCTACTAATTGAAGAATCTGATACCTGGTATTTCTCTTATTTACTAATATTCAGTAAAATAATTCTACAAAAGTTTCACATTATGTACCCATTCCATGTTATGAAGCTACAATGTTTGTTCTAATGAGACTGTATAACCTCTTTAAATAAAAAAGAACAAAAAAGGATTTGGCTTAAAAGTTTCATACACACTCACTTCTAGTTTTCTAGCTGCTGGAATGCAATATACCAGAAATGGAATGGCTTTTTAAAAAGGATAATCTAATAAGCTGCTAGTTTACAGTTCTAAGGCTGAGAAAATGTCCCAATTAGGGTAAGCCTATAAAAATTTCCAAATGAAGGAACTAACAAGAGATCGCTTTCACTCAAGAAAGGCTGATGAGTTCAGCATTTCTCTCCAAACTGGGAAGGCATGAGGTGAATATGACAACAGTTTGATGGCCATCTCTCCTGGTTTCTTGTTTCATGAAGCTCCCTGGGAGGCACCTTTCTTTTTCATCTACAAAAGCTGGTGGCTGGTGGACTCTCTTCTTCAAGGTTCTGTGGTATTCTCTGCTCTCTCAAAGTCCCCAAAGTCACTGACTGTTGGACTCTGTGATTCTCTCAGCCTTGTGGCTCTGCTTGGCTCTGCTGTGGCTTTCTTGTCATTCTCAAAAGGCATTCTCTCCAAAAACATCCCCTCTTTTATAGAATGCCAGTTGTCTAATCAAGACCCATGTAGAATGGGTGGAAACACACCTCCATCTAATCAGTTTAATACTCAAAACTGATTGAGTCACATCTTCATGGGGATAACCTAATCAAGTTTCCAACCTATAGTACTGAATAGGGATTAGAAGAAACCATTGCTCACACAAGACTGATTAGGCTCAAAACAAACATGGCTTTTCTAGAGTACATAAATACTTTCAAACTGGCACACTCACATATTCCTTCCTACAATATCATTCAGAAGTAAGTAACCTATTCAATAATTCAATGATACACATCAGCAAAATACAAATTTCCAATGCAATAAGATAGGAAAGATAGAATTTATCTCTCAGCTGTGGTCTCATACCAGTTGTTTTGGTTTGCAAAAGCTGCTGAAAGTCAATATACCAGAAATGGACTGCGTTTTAACAATTTGGATTTATTAGCTTACAAGTTACAATTCTAAGGCTATAAAAATGTCCAAAGTAATAAGGTACCAACAGAAAGAAACCTTCTCTGAAGAAAAGCTACTGGCACTGGGACACCTTAGTCACATGGGAAGGATCATGGCCAGTGTCTACTGGTCCTTCTCTCCCATATTGCATTTCTTTCAGGCTTTGGCTTTAGTGGCTCTTTCAGCTTCTTTGGATCCTTGCTTTCTTCTCCAGAGCTTTTCTCTCTTAAGTTTCTCAGTTCTTTCTGCCCTTTACCTCTTATAAAGGGCTCCAGTAAAAAGATTATGATGCATTTTGAATGGTGTGGGTCACATTTCAACTTGAAGTAACCTAAACAAAAGGTCCCAACCGCAACAGGTTTGCACCCACAGAAATGAATTAAGAGACATAGCCTTGGGGGTACAAGAGTGATTCAGTGGGTAGAATTCTTACCTGCCATGCAGGAGACCATGGTTGCATTTCCAGCCCATACACCTCCCAAAACAAACAAGCAAGAAAACAATAAACAAAAGAGATAAACAAAAATTCAACAAATGGTGCTGCAGTAATGGGATACTCACATGGAAAAAGAATGAAATGTGGGCCCAACCATACAAAAAGAAAAAAACATGGACTTTTTTAATGATGCATAATGGTTTCAAACCAGCTCACTGGTCACAGTAAACCCTATGGGAAATAAAGTCCCCTACAATGTCAAATTGTTCATCTCTATACCTCCAGAGATTACTATGGCATCTTGTGTCTAAACAATGAGAGCAAATCATTTGCAATGGTTAGAGGTATAGGAGAGGCAAGACACACTCATGAAGAAAGAACTGTATGGGCATAACTATCAATGTTAGGAAAGACTGAAACAGCAACTACTGGGTCCCCTCATTCTGTAGCTGCAGCAGAAGTGGTAGTTTTGGCACAAGTCCATAATTTAGAGATGTCTTGTGGAGAAATAATTGAAAGTGTGTAAATTTTTGGTGGGGCATGCTTTGAATCCCTTCAAGAACATGAGCTAATGAATAGGCAAAACTTTCCCAAATTCAGAAGTATAGTAAGTACCAGTTTGCAAATTTAAACCAAAATCTAAGTGACTGACAGCCATGCTGTTTTCCATAATGATTAATTGATTTTTGAAATTTATTCATTGTGTTTTGAAAGATACAATTTTATATCTCAATATTTTAAGTGCATCTCTGGGTATAAGTTCTTTTGTACTGCATCAGCAACTATAAAAAGAAGATGGAAATTGCCATGATTCCACATTTTCTAATTCAAAAACAAAATCAAGGAGTTTCAAGTTTCAACTATGGGGATTGTATTCTCCCTTAAGACTTAGAAATGTTTTACTTAAGCAGCATATCCTTCTTTCTGAAATTTCAGAGATTCCCAAATCCAGATGTTTTCACTGCCATAATTCTCCAGCAAAGTAGTTTATATCACAACATCAAGCCTCCTTACATTAAGAGTTATATAGCCACTCCACCAGAAAAGAATTCCTTACTTATCCTTCATCTAATATGTTTCCCTAGCCCTATATCATTTTACTGACTCCTTCCTTTTCCTCTGCCATCCCTCATTTTTTCTACATCTCCTTCAAGAATTATGAAACTTTATTTATTTCTCTCAAATAAAGTTATTAATCTACATAGCTTGAAGTCCTTCCAAAAATTATGACCTCAGTTGTAACCTTCTATTCCAATCTGCTCTCCCATGTAGGTTTTATCTCTTTAGTGCTTAGCAAGGCATTTTTACAGGCAGTAAGATTATCAGGGTAGGAACAGATTGTTGATGCAGAAGTTGTAACAATAAGCTCTACCTCATTTTGAAAAATGTACATGAAGTTGAATTAACTAAAATATAAATCTCAAAAAATTATTTCTTCCAAAGAAATTCTAACCAGAAAAGTAGTTGGATATACAATGGTGAAAACAGTTTTCCAATAATTTAAGAAAAACTAATCTTTCAAAGATATGGTTCAAAAATCTAACAGAATACATCATTGAATATTAATAGTTATGGACATTTATTCAATCATCAAAAAGTATTGATTTGGAAGTGGACTCTTGAGATCATATCATATTATTCAGAACCTTTTCTGAAATGCATGTTAAAAACTCATGTACATATATGTATGCTTAAAATATTGCTTCTTGATCACAAAATAATCAATGTGGCTCTAAAAAACAGTTCTTTCATTGCAGTGATATCTCCTCTTCCACTGCAATCCTTCTCTAATTCTTTACTTCCTTCTTCAGACTTTTACAACATTTCATCAACAGTTTATTGTTCATCAATTAGAAAATACAAACTGTATACCAGAAACCCATTGTAGAAAACTATTCATGAGACTACAGTAATAAAAAGAATAGCTCATAGTGAGAATGATCCTGGGATACCATACAGGGTCACGCCAGATCTTAATCACTTTTGTACACCTGACTGCGAGGGAGGAAGACAAATACTCTAGACATGGGTCCAGGAGGCAAAGCAAAAGCCTTGGTAATAGCCAGTCTGTCTCTGCTGTAGAGCGTAGGTCAGTCCTGTGTGTCTTCAGCACGTACTTTATCAGCATTACCCTAATCTGTCCATTTTACCATTACTAAAAACACTGAAATATTAAACACACATTAATATTTTGTGCTTATCTTTCTCTGTTAACATGTCTGAATTTCTTTGTACACATGGATTATACTTTACTGAATTTCATATTCAGACCTGTATATGAACCTTAAAAATACAATAATATACCAAAAAAATAGAAAGACTTTACCTCTATCAAATTAAATGTGATTATTGTTCTCAGTCTCTAACAAATGTATAAGGAGCACATACTCAGAAGTAAGATGTCAGGAGTATGAAAACTTTATACATTGATGGACATTGATGCTGGAATATATATTTGTTAAAATAATCTTGAAAAGATCCATTAGAAATTATAAATTCATTTAAGTGTCCTGAATCAGGGATCCACTCCTGGATATATTTTACAGAGATGCTCAATAATGGATCATCAGAGGGTCACACGCAAAATTGTTAATTGTGGTGATACATGTAGAGCTCAGTACTTAAGAATTAACTGAATGTATAATGTCTAAAGAAACAAATGCATTTATTAAATAGGGGTAGATACAGATTGCAAAAATATTATAATATTTTATTACGTTAGTGGAAAAGAGAAGGAAGAAAAGAATTTGTATATGTGTAGTAAAAATAAATAGATCTCAAAAAACTACTTGACTCTGCAGTCAATTAAGCTGACCACCTTCTCTTCCTGTGGGGGCCCAGTGTGCAGAGGCTGCAGACAGCAGACCCCTTGATGGTTTACATAGCCTGTTTCTTATATGGGTTGTCATAAGGGACCTTGCAGACAGTTTCTTCCTTTTGATTAATATGCTTGACCTCATGCAGTCTCCAATGTAGGCTCCAAATAGACATGTAATGGGATTTTGGAAAGCCTCAGGGTATGATGGCCAAGATCCACTTTGTCCATATCATTATGTCCATCAGCACCAAGCTTTGAAACAATGAACATGTGATCAATGCACTGTGTAGGGTCAAGTTTGAGTTCTCTAGTCACAAGAAAATCCATGTTCCCTTGCAGTGGGGCCTCAGGAAGTTTAACGCTGACAAACTCAAGGACATAGCAGCTGAGAAACACCTCATCTCAGATGCTAGGGTTGCTAGCCAAATACATCTCACGGATGCCCTCAGGAAAGATTTGCAAGCATTTTCCTCACCCAATTTGTGCCCACCGATAGCTAATTCATGGCCATAAAATAAAATAGTTGAATAAGAACACTCGATACCAAAATGACGTATGTAACAACATATGCAAGATCATTAAAACATACATTATATTTACTTTATATAGCTGTATGCCTTTGAAAGGACATATATCAAACTTCTTAGAAGAGGTGACTGTAAAGGAAGGAGAATTGAAGTGGACATTAGGAATGACAACTGATGATTATGGAATAGGGAATGAAGGTAGGATGAACTCAATAGTTGTGACATTAAAAGAAAGAAATAAAATAAGAGTAACAAAATTTTGTATTCTTTCTGAATTTATAAAAGCAATATAGGGCATGTTAAATCTAACTTACATGTAAAAGTTTGAGACATCCAATGTGGAAAATGTTGAATATTAAAATAATTTAAGGGAGATTAAAGTGTGTTTCCAACAATAATGTATTTAACTCAAGGTGTTCTGGAGGGAGCAGTATAAAATAACACAAGAAAGCAGGGAAATCATACATAAAGAATGTTTCTCAGTAGAGAAATCAAAGATACTCTGCATAATTGGCAAAGACACAATGACACTAATTCCTGGTATCATATGCTTTGGGAATAAAAACAAATTACATTCAAGCTCTCAGCTATGTGTCTCAAAGTGGAAAAGCTTTAATAAATTCCTGATTCCAGTGATCTTAGCAACCACATGGGGGAGAAATAACACATTCAGTATTTAAGGTGAGTAGGGGATTCTAATCATGATTACTAGACTATCTCCAGCAAAAATTGTTAACTTGGTAGTTTCAGTTTAAATTATGGAAATGGTAATGATACCAAGGTCAGACTCAGCACAGCATGCCATATATATTAATATTCTTATTTTATTGTGATGTTTTCTGGAGTAACTTGGTATTTTTAACCTTATTATGCTCTTTGAAATAAGCAAGGAATCTACTTCTTCTTTATAATTATTATATTGATATTGGAATCTAAACTATGAAAATTCTGAAGGGGAAAGGGAGAACACTGTTTTAAAGCTTCATCTAGAATGCAGCCTGAGCAACCTGATGCTCAGGTCAGGCTAACTGAAGCTGAGTGTTTATGTTGCAAATGCTAACTCATTCCAATGAAAGCTTTCAGTTATTCAGTAATGTGATATTAGCACTATCATTGTCTCCTATTAGTTGCATCTGCAGAGGTTCATTTGTGCTATGAATATCTATGCTTTCATTTTACTGATACCATTTAACAGACAAGAATTATCATAGTTTACATTCCTCTTGAGTAGTTCCTTTGACAAGGTATTTGGCTATGAGTTTAATTAGTAAGTTTTTCCAGGTAGAATAAATAAGAGAATGGGGAAATTGATACAAGGAAAGGAGGAAAGCTAACAGTGTGCAATAGAGAGGAAGTTACTGCTGTAAGTAAGTGAGGCTCAAAGGCTTAAGATGTGTTGAAGTGCACTGCAGAAATATCAGAATGAGAAGCTGAAGCTTGTTTACAGCTGCAGACCATGTCAGAGGTGGTCCACTGTGATAAGAGAATGAGGAGATGAATGTTTCTGCAACAGTTATTGCTATAATTTGCTAGCTCCCAGAATGCAATATGCCAGAAATGGAGTGGCTTTTATAGAGGGGAATTTACTAAGTTGCTAGTTTACCATTCTGAGGCTGAGACAATGTCCCAATTAAAGCAAGTCTATAGAAATGTCCAATCAAAGTCATCCAGAGAAAGATACCAATGGCCTTCAAGAAGGCCAATGAGGTTCAGGGTTTCTCCCTCAAGTTCACATGGTGAACACAGTCAGGGCTTCTCTCTCAGCTGGAAGTGCACTTGGTGAACACAGCATCATCTGCTAGCTTTCTCTCCTGGCTTCCAATTTCATGAAGCTCCCCGGGAGGCATTTTCTTTTTTCATCTCCAAAGGTCACTGGCTTGTGGGTTCTCTGTTTGCAGTGCTGCAGCATTCTCTGCTCTGTCTGAATCTCCTTCATTCTCCAAAATGTTTCCTCTTTTATAAGACTTCAGAAACTTATCAAGACCCACCCGAATGGGTGGAGACATGTCGTCACCTAATCCAGCTTAACAACCACTCTTGATCAAATCACATCTCCAGGGAGATGATCTAATTACAGATTCAAACATACAGTTTTGAATAGGGATTATTCTGCTGTTACAAAATGAGATTTTGATTAAAACATGGCTTTTCTAGGGGGCATACATCCTTTCAAACCAGCACAGTTATATTTTCAGTAGCAAATTGAAAATATTAAATATTTTGACTTAGGCTAATATATTCATCAGAGCACAATGATAACATGCCTTGGACCCTTCTATTTTTTATATTAAATTTGCAGGTGATTCCTAAGGTCAGTAGCTTAGAAGTATCTCTGAAGATATTTATAATGAGAGCTTAGTTTAAAATTAGCAAAATTAAAGGGTCAGGAAGGGTCAACCCTTAGAGGAATTATCAGGCATGAATATACTGCTTTCTGTATAATTGAACTTGCCTCACCTTAAATATCCCATATCTCTAAGCTTAGGTATTTCCTTTTTTTCTCAGAATATACCCAAATAAGGTTCATCATTAAGGAAAGTGTTTATCCTGGTCTGTAATCCTTGTTACAAATTGTGTGTATCACAAGTTAAGAAGGAAACCTATCTCTGGGGATGGGAAAATGATTCCATAGTTCTTCAGAGGACCCTGTGTATGGCACAGCAGCAATACATACCATGCATCTTAGCCAATCAGATTTTGAGAATCTTGCATAATGGGATATAATTATGTTGAAGAAGCACAGCTAAAGAATGTCCTTAAAGACAACTGCAACTTGCATAATTGTGTTTTGACTTTTATCTCCAGATGTTATAACATTCACTAATGGCCTGTATTGGGAAATCAGTGTTTCTCTACTGACATACTATTTTTTCACCCAATGAGAGCGAAACATTTATAAAGGCTCATGGCTTCATTAGCTGTATTGAATGTCCTTATTCTTTTATTTTAAAATAATATGTGTATATATATCTCTGCTGGAAAATCACCCACAGAATCCCATTTCTGATGTATTTTAGAGTCATTCAAGTTACTTCCTATCTACCTGTCTCCCTCTTTTGTTCCTTCTCTGCTCTTGTTTGGAGCATGGTGATGCTAATCTGATCAACCCATTCACCTCAATTAAGGATATTTGCAATTTGAAATATCTAGACTAGGCAAATTTATAGACAGAAAGTCAGTTAGAGGTTACCTTTTAATGTTGATGTTAATGATATATTAATATTGTTCAGGAGTTTTGCATTTTTATGCATAAAGTGGTGGAACATCAATATATTTTCAATCTTAAAAAAAAGGGGGCTGGGCAGATCATGGTGGCTAACAGGCAGAGTTCTCACCTGCCATGTCAGAGACATGGGTTCATTTCCCGGTGTCTGCCCATGCAGAAAAAAGGGGGGTGAGGGTTATGCTGACCTCTGGATGAGTTGCAGAGTACTTCTCATTTTGTGTAATCTGGAGGAGTATACAAAAGAAGATAGTCTCTTCCTTGAAAGTTTAGAGGCACTTGCCTTTGAATCACCTGAACAGAAGAATTGTAGAAGAGGGGAAATATGGCCTTCATATTAAAATTTGTTAATTAAAAATGTCAGTTGTATACTTGATAGAAGAATAAATAAACATATAAGAATAGCTTTTAAAATCTTAAATACTGAAAAAATACTCTACTCTTATCAATGTCACATCCAGTGGGTTTTATTTGGCTGGAATAAATAAAGGTCCCTGTACATTTTAACAAGTGATATACAATATCAAGAAAAAACCATTTTGTTTTAATCCAATCTTGTGGGTGCAGACCAATTCTGGGTGCGACTTTTAGATTAGGTCATTTCCATGGAGATGTGTACCACCCAATTGTGGGTGGAACCTTTTGATTTAGTTGTTTCCATGGAAATGAGACTCACCTAAATCAAATGGGTTTTAATCAGCTCACTGGAGACCTTTAAGAAGGAAACTTTTGGAGGAAGTTCAGACACAGATGTAAAGAGATGCAGAAGGAAAATGTCCCCAGGAGATGCCAAAAGCTGAGAGAACCATTTGAAACCTGAAGATGAGAGAGAAGGACAACAGATGTCATTATGTGCCTTCCCATGTGTCAGAGACACCTAGATACCAGCTGCCTTTCCTCCAAGAAGGTATCCTTTTATTGGTGCCTTAATTTGGACATTTTCATGGCCTTAGAATTACAACTTGTACCTCAATAAATCCCCTTAAAACCAATCCAAAATTTCTGGCATATCCATTCCAGCAGCTTTAACAAACTGAAACAAGCCACTTCCCTGTGTTTCCTCTTTCATTTTTTAACTTATACCATGATACTTCATATAACAATATCATGTGCTGGTTCTAGAGACATTTGGGAGAGAACCTATAGAGGTTGGTTTCAGTTTCTTAGATGAATATCTTTGTAGTGGTTTACAAGACAATTTTTGACAGCACATTAAGAACAACATTTTAATAATTTGCATTTGTCTTAAATTATGCTATAAAATTATAACTAGAAAATTAAACCCACATTTTCAGAATTACTGCTTATTCAAAGCTGATGAGGGAATGCCTACTGTTTCTTTCTTAAAGTGAATGTTAGGTACAGAGTCATTAAAGGATTCTACCTGAGACAGTGAGTTCAATCTTAACAGGTTTCTGAAAACAACAGAGTGAGAGCAGGGGTGAGCAGGCAGGTGGGAACAGTGAAATCTGCCAGCAAATGGAAAGAAAAAATGGCTCCCACTCTCTTTCTGACAGCTTGTGGTTTTAAAGGAAAAAATGAATGAAGAAGGGTGAGGGGTGAATGGATGGCTGCAGGCATCATGGGGAGATATCAGTCTGGTGCAGATCATGACTTCATGCTCATAGTTATCTGGTCTGGCCTCTGGTAGGTGGGGTGTTGACAAGTTTGTGCTCACTATCTTGCTGGCACACATTAGATCCTGTCAGATGAGCTGATGAGGGAGCGATTCTGAAAGGGCTTCCATGCCACAGAATTCATTTTGTATATCAAGTTCATTTTCTGGAGACCTGATATTTTTATTTTAATAAAATTGACTGGAGCTGGGATAAGGTTTGGGGGGATGCCTTAACTCAGCTCAGAGCAGTTTTTGGAGGAAGGACGGATGTCATGTTCTCTTTTTCACTACTTCCTGCTGTGTTTGGGTGAAGTTGGGGGAGAAATTGCTTTGAATTGGGCATTATTAATTGAGTTCAGGGCCTCTTCTACTGGAACTGACTGATAGCAATGTTTTTGCTGTGACAGGAATAGATTTTTAAATTTCTGTTGTGGCAGGAGCATGATTTCAAATTTTGCTAGTTGGTCATGTCTGTTTTTATTAGCTAGGGTTCTCTAGAGAAACAGAATCATTAGGAAATATAACATTTATAAAAGTGTCTCATGTAACCATGGGAATGTAGAGTCCAAAATCTGTAAGGCAGGCTGTGAAGCTGATGACTCCAATGAATGGTCTGGATGAACTCCACAGGAGAGGCTTGCTGGTTGAAGCAGGAAGAGAAACTGTCTCTTCTGAATCCTCCTTAAAAGCCTCCCAGTGATTAGATTAAACATCACTCATTGCAGAAGACACTCTTCTTGACTGATTAAGCACATCTCCAGATTAATGAACTATGAATAAATATGTGATAGTTTCAAATTTGTATAACATCAATTTTAATGTACTTTATCAACAAATACATCATTTTCCATATTGATTGCAATTAATCCAAAAGGTCCAATAAATTTTCAAAGCTTGACCAAAATTCCTTCAGTACAAGAAAAACTAACAGATGTTCACCCATCTGAAGTAAGTGGTATAATAGGAAAAATTGAATCTATGTAAAGAAGAAAAGAGTTCAAAACATGGGAAATATGTGAAATTGTTATAAAAGAAAATGGTACAATAAAAATAGCACTGTATTTTCAGGTTAATTATATATACATAAATGAAATATGTGGAAAGAATGGTTGAAATCACAAAAAGCAAATGAAATTAGAAATTTTTTTATTCTTAATTTTCCTATGTAAAAGTATACTTTTTTCTTTTTATATTAGAGAAGTTGTAGATTTACAGAAAAATCAAGCAAAACGTACAGAGATTCTGCCTAATCTCTCACAAACATAATTTTTCTTATTAACATTTTGCAACAATGTGGTGCTTTTGTTACAGCTGTTGAAACACTATTATTGTAAATATGCAGTTAGCTGTTTTCTGTAGTTTAACTTAGGTTTCACTTTTTTGTTAGAGTTCTGTATACTTTTTAAAACTTTTATTCTATAATATACATACAACACAAAATTTTTCAATTTAACCACTTGCAAATATATAATAATATATAGTTGCTGCCATTCATAATATAAAATGCTGTTCTGTATGCACCACCATCCATCACCAACACTTTTCAATCATCTCAAACAGAAATTCTATGCCAATTCTGCACTAATGAGATTGGGAACTTCCCATTCCCTAGCTCAACCCCAGGCCTTCACAAACCGTATTCTACTTTCTGGCTGTATGAATTAAATCAAATCAGTGACATCATGTAACATTTGTCCTTTTCAGGTTTTGATGATTTCACTCAAAATGATGTCTTCAGCTTCATGTAGGTTACATCATGTATTTCAGATCTTCATTCATTTTTATAGATGAGTAAGATTTCACTGTATTTATATGCCATATATAGTGTTCCATCTTTGACAATTGTCATTGGTGCTATTAGGAACATTTGTGTACAGATATCTGTCAAATTTCATGATTTAATTCCTTAGTGTAAATGACATAGAAATGGGAGTCTTGGGCCATATGTTAATTCTATACTTAGCTTTTTGGGGAACCTCCAAAATGTTTCCTCAGCCCTTGCACCATTTTACATTCCACCCACAAAGAAAAATTGTTCCCATTTCTCCACATCCACTCCAACACTTGCTGTTTTCTGTTTTTAATAGAAGATATTATGGTTGTGAAATGCTATCTCAACGTCCTGTTGATTTTTATTTCCCCAAATGTAATGATGTGATCATCCTGTTGTGTGCTTATTGGCCATTTATTTATCTTCTTTGGAGGAAAATCTATTCAAGCTGTACTCATTTTTATATTGGATTATTTTTTTAAAAATTTGCATCTGAGTTGTATGACTTGTTTATATATTCTGGATAGTAAACCCTTATGAGAAGTATCAATTCTGAATATTTTATCGATTCTGAAGACTGATTTTTACTTTAATGATTAAGTGCTTTGATACACAAAGGTATTTAATTTTGACAAGGTACAATTGATCCATTTTTAATCTTTTCTTTTTTCTCCTGTTATTGATGTAAGTGCTAACGAAATATTGCCTAACTCAGGATAATGGACTTTCCTGCTTGCAATTTACCTTAGTTTCCTGGCTGCTAAACAAATACTATTAAATGGGTTGGTTAAAAAATGGGACATTGAGTCTGGCTGAATTCCAAAATTTAGATGTCAGCAAGGTGATTCCTGCTTCTTAAGGACTGTGTCATCTGGCACTAGCTGCCAGTGAACCTTCACCCTTGGTTTTTCTGTGATGTGGCAAGAAATATGGTAATGTCTATGTTTTCCCTCTTTGGATTCCTTTGACTTTAAGCAAGTTATGCATCATTCTCTTAATATATCAATTAAATTATGCTTGTAAAGGCATCCAGCAATTAGATCAGAGCTAAAATTTATTAATTGGCCACATTTTAATTAAATATTACAACTTCAAACATCCTATTTAAATTTGGTTCCTGCCCAAAGGAATTGATTAAGATTTTGAACACATTTCTGGGAGTATATAATTCAATCAACAACAGATCTTAGGTATTTGATTTTTATATTTAGGTGTTTGATCTTTGTTGAGTTAATTTTTGTATATGGTGAAAGGTAGATGTCCACATACACTCTTTTGCAATCTTTTCCAGTTTTACCAACATCAATTTATGAAAAGACTATTTTTTCTTCATTAAGTGAACTTAGAACCCCTTTAAAATTCAATTTGCTGGAAGGGCATACTGTGTTCATGGATTGGAAGACTAAATATAGTTAAGATGTCAATCCTACCTAAATTGATTTAAAGATTCAATGCAATACCAATCAAAATCCCAACAACTTATTTTTCAGAAATAGAAAAACCAATAAGCAAATTTATCTGGAAGGGCAGGGTGCCCCGAATTGCTAAAAGTATATTGAGGAAAAAAAACGAAGCTGGAGGTCTCATGCTGCCGGACTTTAAGGCATATTGTGAAGTCACAGTGGTCAAAACAGCATGGTATTGGCATAAAGATAGATATATCGACCAATGGAATCGAATAGAGTGCTCAGATATAGACCCTCTCATCTGTGGACATTTGATCTTTGATAAGGCAGTCAAGCCAACTCACCTGGGACAGAACAGTCTCTTCAATAAATGGTGCCTAGAGAACTGGATATCCATATGCAAAAGAATGAAAGAAGACCCATGTCTCACACCCTACACAAAAGTTAACTCAAAATGGATCAAAGATCTAAACATTAGGTCTAAGACCATAAAACGGTTAGAGGAAAATGTAGGGAGATATCTTATGAAACTTACAATTGGAGGTGGTTTTATGGACCTTAAACCTAAAGCAAGAGCACTGAAGAAGGAAATAAATAAATGGGAGCTCCTCAAAATTAAACACTTTTGTGCATCAAAGAACTTCATCAAGAAAGTAGAAAGACAGCCTAAACAATGGGAGACAATATTTGGAAACAACATATCAGATAAAGGTCTAGTATCCAGAATTTATAAAGAGATTGTCCAACTCAACAACAAAAAGACAGCCAACCCAATTACAAAATGGGAAAAAGACTTGAACAGACACCTCTCAGAAGAGGAAATACAAATGGCCAAAAGACACATGAAGAGATGCTCAATGCCCCTGGCCATTAGAGAAATGCAAATCAAAAACACAATGAGATATCATCTCACACCCACCAGAATGGCCATTATCAACAAAACAGAAAATGACAAGTGCTGGAGAGGATGTGGAGAAAGAGGCACACTTATCCACTGTTGGTGGGAATGTCAAATGCTGCAACCACTGTGGAACGCAGTTTGGCGGTTCCTCAAAAAGCTGAATATAGAATTGCCATAAAACCCAGCAATACCATTGCTAGGTATCTACTCAAAGGACTTAAGGGCAAAGACACAAACGAACATTTGCACACCAATGTTTATAGCAGCATTATTTACAATTGCAAAGAGATGGAAGCAGCCAAAATGTCCATCAACAGATGAGTGGCTAAACAAATTGTGGTATACACATACGACGGAATATTATGCAGCTTTAAGACAGAATAAACTTATGAAGCATGTAATAACATGGATGGACCTAGAGAACATTATGCTGAGTGAGTCTAGCCAAAAGCTAAAAGACAAATACTGTATGGTCCCAATGATGTGAATCGACACTCGAGAATAAACTTGGAATATGTCATTGGTAACAGAGTCCAGCAGGAGTTAGAAACAGGGTAAGATAATGGGTAATTGGAGCTGAAGGGATACAGACTGTGCAACAGGACTAGATACAAAAACTCAAAAATGGACAGCACAATAATACCTAATTGTAAAGTAATCATGTTAAAACACTGAATGAAGCTGCATCTGAGCTATAGGTTTTTCTTTTGTTTGTTTGTTTGTTTGTTTGTCTTTTTTTCTTTTTCCTTTTTTTTACTATTATTATTTTTTTATTTTTTCTCTATATTAACATTCTATATCTTTTTCTGTTGTTTTGCTAGTTCTTTTCCTAAATCGATGCAAATGTACTAAGAAATGATGATCATGCATCTGTGTGATGATGTTAAGAATTACTGATTGCATATGTAGAATAGAATGATTTCTAAATGTTGTGTTAATTTCTTTTTTTCTTTAATTAATAAAAAAAAGAGAAAAGAATTCAATTTGCCATCAGGTGGGCCATGATGGCTCAGCAGGCAAGAATGCTTGCCTGCCATTCCAGAGGACCCAGGTTCAATCCCCAGCCTGACCATGTAAAACAAAAATCAATTTGCCATCAACATGTGGTTTTGTTTCTGAGCTCCCAATTCAACTCCACTGGTCTACAGGTCTGTCTTTTTGAAGTATCTTAATATTTTGATTATTATAGAATTATAATAAGTTTTTTTTAGAGTAAGCAGGTAAAAAAGTTTTCTACTATGCCTGTGATTTCTACTATGCCTGTGATTAGACATGTGGGCACTCTCACAAAGAAAGAGGCAAGAGGCAAGAAGCAATAGGTCCTGACCTGTGGGGCATTCAGCATTTATTGCCTAACTTCACCAACTCCTTTGCCCCTTCCTTATTTGTAGCTATTACTCCTAACCCCCTTTTCTCTAGGGCAGTACCTTGTGGTAGATGGTATATTTGGGCAAGTCCACTGCCTCTATTTGTTCTGCATAAGTGGGTATCTCTGTGGCCTGGTGTCAATGCAGGACAGGCCCTCCTGACTTTGATTAACTGTCTTTGCTCAAGGGCTCCTTCATGGTATCTTCTATCCCCTCTCATGTCCCTGTTCTAGCTTACCTCAACTTTGCCATCAGTGTGTTGTAGTTCTTTAGTCTTAAGTGTTGCCTAGGGATGAGGGTCTGTCTTCTGTATATGCTTCCTGTTTATCAGACATTGCAGGCCCTACCTGATGGAGTGTAGAAATCACTCCATAATTGAGGTTGAGATGGGAGGTGTCCAAAGGGGTGTGTGGAATGGCCAAAAATTCCCACATTAGCATTAATTTGGTATAAAAACCTTCTAGTCTGGAAGAAATAAACTTTCTGAGAAGTTTTAAAATGGAAGGGTTGATTAATATCAACAGGAAGATAGAAGTAAGAAGAGGCATTAGCCTTAGGAAAAAGGAAGGCAATGACCATCCTTCAGGTCCAAAAGTGAATCCTATCTAGGCATATTATTATTTCTCAACTGGGGAATAAAAAGGTGTATGCGGCAAGCTAAGGGGGAAGGAATGTGGCAATTGAATGGGTTATGGCTTTAGCTGCCTCCTTGACCTGGTTATTCCCTCAAAAAATGTTAGTATTTTCTCTTGTGTGACCAAAGCAATGAATCAATGCAATTTCTATTGGTAAGAGGTGACATTTAAGATATTGAGTATCTCTTAGTGGTGTTCATTGGGAGAAAGCTTCACTCATTCCATATTGCTGCATGAGCATACATGTGGAATCAGTGTAGAGATTTAGCCTTTTCCCTTTTCCAGTTCTAAAGCTCATATGAGAACAGATAGTACTGCTTTTTGAGATAATATTCCTGGTGAAAGGGCTTTGGCTTCATGCTAGTCTGGTTGACTATCACATACATTGTTCTCCTTGACTCTCGGATAATGAAGGTACCTTCAGAAATAAAAACATTTGACAGTTGTCTTACATTGGGAAGTTCAACCACAAACCATTGCAGAAGTTCATTCTATTTTGCTCTTACACATTTACTAGGATTATGTTAATTAACAAAAAAACATCATTTATATACTTACCTTGCTCCTCTTTTAAAGTCCTTTTTGTTGAAGATGAAGTTCAGACTTATAACTGACCACCTGTACTTTTATGGAAGCCTTAATACTCACTGACAAGTAAATTTGGTTGCTTTTATGATTTGTAACTTTCTGTGAGATTTATACCAGGAATGCAAGATTGGCTTAACTTACAAAAATCAAGTCATAGATGCATTCCCAGTTGCATGCTGTGCCAAATGCCATGAATATCCCCCAGTATGGGTGCTGCTATCAAAGACCTTTCAACATGCTAGCACCAGGCTGGCTGCAGGCAGTAGGATCTGAAATACCATACCCATCCAAGTTGATTACAAGCAGTAGCCTGGGGCCACAAGCACATTGTGCCCATTAGTAGAATCCCTGCTGATGTGAAACAACCCACCCCAAGCCACAGGATTCATAGCTCTCAGCAAACACCAAGATCTGCAAATCTTGCTGGAATCACATCACATCTCCATCTTTCTCAGCTGGCTGCCACAGCTGGAGAGAATCAGGGCTAAGAGGAAGATGAAACTCAGGAAAATCATTTGCTGGGAAGCCTCAAACAGAACTGCACCCCCAATATAAAACATGAGCATTGGTTTGACAGGGAACTACTGACAAACCAAGTGCAAAAGAGGACCTTCAATCCAAACCTAAGCAAGTACAAAACCTTAGGAGAGTGAAGGAAACCAATGTGCAAAATAATATTATAATTTAAGATAATCAAATGCACCAAAAGCAACAGAAAATCATAAAACATGTGAAGATTCATGCAGATATGCCCCAGTCAAAAGGCCAAATTAAAAAACTGGAATGGTATTTGGAAAAACTAAACAAGAATGTCAATAGGGACATAAAGGATAACAAAAAGACAGTGGAAGAGCATAAAGAAGAATTTGAAAGCATAACTAGAAATGTAGATCTTACTGAGATGAGAGTTACCATAGACCAAATTAAAATCCTACTAGAGATACACAACATCAGAATTGAAGAGGCAGAAGAAAGAATAAGTGAGGTAGAAGACAGGACAATTGAACAAAAGTGCACAAAAGAAAAAATTGTAAGAAAGGCGGAAAAATGGAATGACTTGCAACATTGCTTTAGTTGGGCTCAGAGAGAGAAAGGAAACACATTACCAAAAAAAAAAAGTCCTTTGGAAGTAACCCTTAGGCATCCCTATAGGAAGGCTAAGCTTCTTGATGCAAACATAAGCTTCGACAAGAGCAAGCCTCAAGACCTGAGCTTGGTCTATTGATTTAGGTGTCCATAACGTTTGACAGAATATCAGGGTTTTCCTCAGTGGGAAAGTTTAATAGTTCCATTTTTTTTTCTCTCATCCCTCCAGCAATTTTGCCAATACTTTTTGATTATCTGCTTAAAATTCTCTGGGATGTATTCAGGAGTTATGTTAAGTTATACAGGAGTAAATGTCTTCATTCTTATTCTAGGATCCATGTGTTTGAATTGTTTAAAAAATTAGTCCAGATAGGTTGAGTTAGATTATATGCTACAGAAAATTTAGGTTCTGAATAAAATAAATCTTTCTTCCTTTGGTCTCAAAGAGTAAATGTCCTGATCCACTTCATTCTTATTTCTATATACCAGGTTATATGTAATACAATAAACTCTCAAACTCCAGAAATAGCAATCATGACTCCAGACTAAATGAGACTGCTGTAAGAGTTTATAGTCTAGCCATGTTTTTTCTATAAGTATTTTCTAAATGAGAAACAGTATATGCTTTTTGTTTCTGGCTGATTTTGCCTCACCAAATGTCACACAGGTTCATTCACAGTGAGCAATGATTTCTTAAAATTCAAAATCACTTAGTATAAACAAAAATTAATAAATTAGATTTCATCAAAAAACTATATTTACCAAAATATATCATTTTGGAAATCTAGAATAGGAGGAAATATTCTTATTACATAAGACTTGTATACAGAATTATAAATACATAATGAATCTGAATAATTGATAACACAATTGAACATGGGCAGACAACTTGAATAGACAGTTCATAAGGAAGATCAATGTGTGTCAGAAAAAAATGCCTCACACTATTTGTCATCTTGGAAATGCAAATCTCAACCAGAATGATATACCACTACACCCCATCTACAACAGCTAATTTTAAAAATATCAAAGCACCCAATCTTCACATATTTTTCATATTTTGCTGATAATACTGTAATACTGTAAAACACCAGACAACTTTGAGAAACATGTCAGTTTTGGCTAAAGTTAAACATACACTCATCATATTACCTTAGAATGGCATTCTCTGGTATCTAAAATTTATGAAAACATGCAAAGAAGAATGCTCATTGCAACTTTATATGTAGTGCACTAAAAATGGAAAAATTTAAATGTCCATCATCAGCAGAATGGATATATGATCAGCTCTTCTTTAAATAATTATGTGCTCCTAAGACATATAAAGGAAGAAATTACTGATTTATGTAACTTTCCAGTTCAAGTGAAGTGAGAGGAGCCAAACACAAGAATTTATCCTTTATGGTATATTTATAATTTTTATGGCAATCAAGAATAGACAGAACTAATTCTTGGGGTTAGAAATCAGAGCAGTGTTTTTCTTTGGAGAGGGAGGATATTGGTGGGAAAGGGGCATGGTTTGGAAATGGTCTTTATTCTAAGCAGAAAGTGGTGACATTGGTGAGTCTTTTTAAAAAGGAAGCCACAGAGCTGCAAACATAAGATCCGTACATTTAAGTGTATGCAAATCATATGGAAAATAAGCAATATCATGAGAAAAATAATTAACAAAACAAACAAATCCAAGCACATACCTTTGGAAAGACACTTTCCCTCATTTCTGCTCCTACACTTAGGGCTATCTTCTCCCAAGCTCATGTAACCACCCCCTGACCTCCAATGACAAAATATGGGCTCTGAAAGCACTTTATTTCTCTTTTTAACTTCTTTACAGCTCATTAGATAGGACTGCAAGCATTCACAGACTTCAGTGCTGCCCCAGGGAAGGGTGGATTCAAGGCATTCTTGAGAGACAAAGTAGTCAGATTATTGGAGTTAACTCCCTAAGGGTTTTATTTTACCCAAAAAAAGAGACAGCTCAAGTGGCTGTCTCCTTCAGGAAATTCAGGACACAGGGTCTAGAAAGCAGAAGCAACCTGAGCCCATCTTCTACCTCAGCCACTGTCTTAGCCACACCACTGGCAGGGAGAAGCCATAGACAATTAAAGGCACTGCATTATGTTACACTGATGGGAAACTGTGAGCAACAAGTGCCATATACCGGGAAGGATAGGAAAATAACAGTCTAAAGTTTTCATAGGACCTTTAGGATGACAACATGCTGGGCCTCACGTTCAGGGAATCCTCATACTGGTTATTCTCCCCTGCTGTGACAGTGGCCTGTCTGGCCTGGGAAAATCTGACTGGGGCCAATCATATCTGAGAAGGCCTTCCTTAAAAAGAAATTTCCATACAATTAGGGCCAGAAACAGAAAAACAAGAGCTGAAAAAATCTGACCAGTTACACAGAAGCTATGCTAAAATTCAAGAATAAGTTGAACTGAATGCCAAACAGAGAGCAAAGTCAAACATAGAGAGAAAACTCTAGGTAAAAGAGTGAAATGATCTATAGAATAAAATAATTTAAGGAAGTCAAATGCATAGATACCAGCTAAAAATAAATTCATACTAGGATAATTGAAGAGATGGTCAGTCAAAGGAACAAACCAACATTTCAAATGAGATACATGAGTTGAAACAACTAATTGAGGATGTTTGAACAGGCATGCAAAATTAGAATAAAAATCAAAGAAAATCAAATGATTTTGTAAGAATTCGAGAATCCGAGAGTTTTGCCACGCAAAGGAGGACTCCAAGAGACGTTCTCTCATGCAACACGCAAGGGGTTTATTTTCCACACATGTGTGGGGCTCCCTGAACACGCAGGAACAGAGAGACCCCGAACTTAAGTCTGCAAAAGCTTTTTAAGGGGTAAGATGAGGGGGGAGGGGGTTGAGCATGGGTCACAGGTGCTGTTTTGCAAAAAAAGCAGATAAGAACAGTTTTACAATAAGCATTTCTTAACAGTTTTACGACAAGTAATCTTAACAAGTAATCTTGGCGCCAGGATTGTTTCTCTTCAGCCTGATGGGGCCCATAATTCTTTTCTTTTCAACTCACACCAAATGTATAGCAGTGAATATAAGAGGACACAAATGTTTTTGCTGGATATTTCTGTTATTCAGAAGCTAAAATATATGTAAATAGCTAAACTAAGCAAGAAAAATAAGCTACTGCTAAGCTTTATAAAATCCTTCTTTACCTAAGAAAAGTTAGCTACTGTTTAAGCTTTATAAAATCCTTCCTTACCTAAGAAAAGTTAGCTACTGTTTAAGCTTTATAAAATCCTTCTTTACAATTTGAGTGAAGATTTGGCAAAAGAGATGAAGGATATAAAACAGACATTGAATGAACATAAAGAAGATATTAAAAATTTGAAAAAAGCAAGTGGCAGAACTTATGTGAATGAAAGGCACAATGAAAGAAATGAGAAAAATGGTGACCTACAACAGCAATTTAGGAAAGAGTAGTGAGATGGAGGACAAGGCATCTGACATCCTACACAAAAGAACAAATAGAGAAAAGAATGCAACAATATGAGCAGGGTCTCAGAGAATTGAATGACAGCATGAAGCACATGAATATATGTTCAATGTGTTTCCCAGAAGTAGAAGAGAAGGTAAATGGTGCAGAAAGACAGTGGAGGAAAAATTCACTGAAAATTTCTCATCTCTTATGGAAGACATAAAATGCAAGAAACACAACATTCCCTATAAAGAATAGATCCAAGTAGAGTTACTCCACAACACTTACTAATCAGATTGTCAGGTGTTAAAGGCAAGAGAGAATTCTTAAAGTAGCAAGAGAAAAGAAATCTTCCACATATAAGGAAGGCTCAATAAGACTATATGTGTATTTTTCAGCAGAAATCATAGTGACAAGAAGACAGTGATATGATATATGTAAGATTCTGAAAGGTAAAATCTGCTAACTAAGAATTTAATACACAACAAAACTGTTCAAAACTGAGGGGGAGAGTGGTGTAATGGTGGCTCAGTGGCAGATTTCTTACCTGCCATGCTGGAGAACTGCGTTTGAATCCCAAAGCCTGACCATGCTAAAAAAAATGAGGGTGAGATGAAATATTTTCAGACAAATACCACTGAGAGAGTTTATGAGTAAGAGACTGGCTCTACAAGAAATACTAAAGGGAGCTCTACAAGCAGATATGAAAAGATAGGAAAGGGAGGTCTGAAGAAGAGTGTAGAAATGAAAATTATCAGGATAGGTCTTCAGATTAAGATTTTTACCAACAGAAGATTTTCCAACAAAAAAATTAATTGCTTTCTAATAAGACTTGAGAACAAGTGCTGCAAACTTTTTTACAGTGCAAATTTGTCCACACAAGGATATTTTAAATTAAATATAAAAGTTATTTGAAGTTAGAAATTTGTAGTTTTTGTAGAATAATGAGGATTGAGAATGTCTCAACCTTATTCTGAATTCCCCTATTTAAAGGTTGCATAACTATAATTTCTTCTAATACATAATAGAATGAATTGAAATGCATAAATCCCTTATTCCCAAATCAGGAAGAATTGAAAAGTTACATGGGATTCAACTCAGTATGTTTGTGTCCCATAGGCCATTTGATCTCTTTGTCTCCCAGTGCTGCCACCTCCAATAGCTCCCTTCCCCTGACTTGCTGAATGTCACCTTCCTAGGTAAGAACTGGTTGGAGTTCAGGGACTCTCTCTCTAGGCAGCAGCCCTTTTCTTCCCTAGAAGATCTGCAGAGCAGAAGCCTCTCTTTTGGATATTACAACTTGTTTTCAAAGTCTCATTTACTTTATTTTATTTACACCAAACAATCATTATTTTAGAACCCAGCTCTGAATCTCAGAAGTAAATTCTTGCTTTTATCTAAAAAAATAATTCCTGTTTTCACAAACAGCTTAGATAACACTGTTTTAATTTATTAAATGGCATGAAAATTTGTCAGCTGATAAATAGTCTTAAATTAAAAATGATATATAAACACAGCAAGTGTACAAATTTCTGTACAACATTCTAAAATATTGACATTTGCATGCCTTACAGGGAGTGGAGAGTGGCACTCAATTGTTTGCAAGCCTTTTATTGAACTATTATGCATGTATGCAGATAAGTGCAAAATCTTAAGTTTGAGCTTGATGAATGTTCTTGAAGTAAGCCAACTTGTTTAAACAACACCCAAGTCAAGAAGTCAAGCATGATTGGCATCATTAACCCCCCACCACTGCCTTCCATTAGCCCCTGCACCTCCTCATCTTCTGAGGGTAGCCCTTGATCTGAATTCTGATGCCATGGCTTTGCATTCCTGTTTTTGAATTTTATATAAATGCTCTCAGGTCACATATACACCTTCTTGGATCCACATGGCATTGTGTGGCTCACCCATTCTCAGGGTGTGGCCCTTTTCTATGTGTGACTGTACCCTACTTCCATTGTCCCTCTGATGTTGTGGAACATTTTGGGAGTTTCCAATTTTGGGCTGATTATAAATGGTGGTCCTGTAAATATGACAGCAGTGTTCCCCTGTGGATATTGATGTTGATGTTTCTGCTGGATTTAAGTCTGAAAATGACATTGCCAGCCACTGGGTGTTCCTCTACCCTCTAGATGTGAATCCACTCCTGGCTTTCCTAAGGTGATGCAATAGCCTGTGTCTCCCCACTGTGTGAGCCACCAGGCATTTCTGCAGGTCAATCCATTCTTGTCCCACATGCTTAATAACCAGGGACTTCAATCTGCATCCCATGGCTATGGGTGTCAAGTGCCTGTCTGTCTTTATCAGGCATTGGGATGGCCTCTTTCACAAATCGCCTGTTCCATTCTCTTTTTCTGTTAGGTTATTTGTATTCTGAAGCCTCTTTTTTTATGAAACAGCAAACCATGAGAAGACAAGCTGGAGGTCAGTACAACAATAGAATGGTCAGAGCCAAAGTTGCATCCACAGACTTGGCCAGGCATGGTTTTGAATCCCATATTGATTTCCAGGGCAAGAGCGGTAGTTTCCTTCCTCATTTTGAGCCTCTACAATGGGGAAATAGGAAAAACTGAAAGGATTGAGAGTTAATATTAAATATCAAGGTATGTGGCCCAACACACAGTTGCCCTCCTGAGGTGAGACAGCCAGAGGAGCCAAAATAGGTGGTGGGGTAGGGGCATGGGGATGGAAGGCAGTTTTGGTAGCCTGGGTGCATCCAAGCATAGAGCCTTGTGCTCATGCTTTCTCCTTGTCCATGTTGATAATGTGCTAGAGAATGATAATGGCCTTTGAAGTTACCACTGACTTCCCATAAAAACATCCTTTAGCTAGTCTCCTGTCACTTCCAAATTTTCAGAGCATTTGAAGGCATGATGTCACCAAATGGTATCACCCTTCCACAGTGCCCTAATCCTGAGCAGTACATGGCTTGGGCTGGATTTGGATTTCTAGAAGTGTCTCCTGCACTTCTGATTTTGATATTTTTTTCCAAATCCATATGACTGTCACCTGTGTTGTAAAATAAAGGTCAAATACACAGTTTTAAAGATTCAGTAAACATAAACATTGCACACAGCAAGTATTCAGTGTAACAAGAAAAAACAAAGAGCTCACATCTGCATTTTCCATTTGATAGTTAGAATGTTTAAATTACATATATCACACATGTAAGCCTGTTGTTGAACCAGGAGACCAGAGGTTCAAAAGTAATGCATTCTTCTTTTGTTTTGGACATTGGGACAAGAAAAACGAGCAGTCCCAACTGCATAGAAATCTAAGAAATGTAAAGACAAAGAAAATCAGCAAAATACCTTTTCTTTCCTCCCCTCCACACCCCACCATAACTTCCCCACACTTCAGTGTATTAAGAAGGCTTTACTTGTTTCAGTCTGCAGAATCCAATGTATCATTAGAAGAGGGAAGGGGAGGTGTGTATTTCAGTCTTTAAGTGCCTAAAACGGGAAAGGAAGAACTGCTAAGTCACTGCTTATAGTTCAATGTATCACTGCTTACAGTTCAATGTATCACAAACCACTACAAGACATCAAATGAGCATGTTCTTCAGAAGGCATTTTCCTCAACACTTAAGTATGATTACAAAATGGTAAATAAAATTAATTTTAAAACACACCAGAATGGCCATTATCAACAAAACAGAAAATGACAAGTGCTGGAGAGGATGCGGAGAAAGAGGCACACTTATCCACTGTTGGTGGGAATGTCAAAAGGTGCAACCACTGTGGAAGGCAGTTTGGCAGTTCCTCAAAAAGCTGAATATAGAATTACCACACGACCCAGCAATACCATTGCTAGGTATCTACTCAAAGGACTTAAGGGCAAAGACACAAACGGACATTTGCACACCAATGTTTATAGCAGCGTTATTTGCAATTGCAAAGAGATGGAAACAGCCAAGATGTCCATCAACAGAAGAGTGGCTAAACAACCTGTTGTATATACATACAATGGAATATTATGCAGCTTTAAGACAGGATAAATTTATGAAGCATGTAATAACATGGATGGACCTAGAGAACATTATGCTGAGTGAATCCAGCCAAAAACTTAAGCGAACGGAAAACTGATGTGAACGGACATTCGAGAATAAACTTGAAATATGTCATTGGTAATAGAGTCCAGCAGGAGTTAGAAATAGGGTAAGATAATGGGTAATTGGAGCTGAAGGGATACAGACTATGCAACAGGACTAGATACAAAAACTCAAAAATGGACAGCACAATAATACCTAATTGTAAAGTAATCATGTTAAAACACTGAATGAAGCTGCATCTGAGCTATAGGGTTTTCTTTGTTGTTTTTTTTACTATTATTACTACTTTTCTCTATATTAACATTCTATATCTTTTTCTGTTGTGTTGCTAGTTCCTCTAAACCGATGCAAATGTACTAAGAAACGATGATCATGCATCTATGTGATATGTTAAGAATTACTGACTGCATATGTAGAATGGTATGATTTCTAAATGTTGTGTTCATTTCTTTTTTTTTCCATTAATTAATTTAAAAAAAAGCAATTATGAAGTTTGTGCTTTAAGTTCAACCTAAAGCTATCAAACTTGATCTTCCTTTAAATATGCCAAGTAAAAAAAAATATGCCAAATAAATCAACTCCCGATTCAAGATTTCTTTTTCTGGGTAGGATTTGCCAAAATGACAAAAGCCAAATGCATGTGAAATGGACCAGTTTGTGGTTACCACTGATTTTGGTATCTTAGTCATACTATTAACAGCCCTTTTTAATTCTTTCTGATGGTAAGAATATTAAATTTAGTTCAAATTCCCTTACTCCCAAAGCAGTGCTTAAATACCGTTCCTGCAAAATGCAACAGAATCTTGGATTTTTTTAAAGTATCTGCTGGGAAGAAAAGAGGTGGTATGGGAGATTACACATGAGACCAGCTAATTGTGCATATTTATACTAAATAGTCTCCAAAAACCTTACACTTTGGCTGACTAGATTACTTCCTAGATTTTCAGTGTTTTGAAACAGGATTGTAGCTTTTAAAAAAGTGCTGTGAGCAAGAGATTTGACATTATAGAATACAAAGTCCCATTATATTCTTTGAAAGGTCCTTTATAGTTTATTCTTTATCTGGAGACTGACTTCCCCCAATCTTCCTTGTGCTTTGTGTGACTTGGGACAATATTTAGTTTTTTAGGCCTGCAGTTTGTGATTTGTCATTTCTGAACACACAATCTTTCTGCTACAACAGAGTTCCCATGATCAATAAGAAGAGAAATGGGTCAGCTCAAAAGCAAGTCCTCTGGAAGCTATCAGGAATTACCTTCCTTGTTGGCCTCCGTGGATGACTACTTACAATCCTGTGTATAGCGCCCACTCACACCATGATTGTGACATGAAACATCCCCACTCTTCTTGGGCCTTGGCAGATTCCTCAGGCTCACTCTGCTTTTGTGATAAATGTAAGTACTGATTGCTAAGCATCACAGTCCTGTGAAGTTCTGATCCCATGAGCTCATGTGGTTTTCCTGGCAATGCCCCATGCCACTGGGGGGTCTATGCAGCATGTTAACCATGCCTTACAATGTCCCTGTCTGTGAAATCAAAGGAATGGGAGAAGCTGTGTGTTTCTCAGAGATGTGCTGAGGATTTTCAGATCATCTTAATATGAGTTCAACCATTTGACAGTTGTTTGACGAATGCTTCTCTGTAATAATCTAGGCAGTGGGGATAGATGCAGTTTTAGTATCCTGGGCTGCTCAACATCAATACCATGAAATGAGTTGGATTATCAGCTTGCAGTTTTGAAAGAAAATGTCCAAATCAAGGTATCATCAATGTGATGTTTTCTTCCCAAAGACTGACTGTGGTTATCCTGGGATCCTCTGCCCAGGCATATGGTGGTATCTGCTGGTCTCTCTCTCCTCTTTCAGGTATTATTGCTTTCAGCTTCTTGCTCCCATGGCTTCCTCTCTCTCTCCCCTCAGTTTATGAAGGGCTCCATTAATAGGATTAAGACTCATTCTGATTGAGGAGAGTCAAACCTTAATTAAAGTAGCCTTTTCAGAAGGGCCTACTTACAATGGATTGGACTAAATTTAAATTTAATAACATATTTTTCTGAGATACCTACACCTTGAGGCCATCCCAGGTGTGGATAAGGTCCTTAAAAATCCCTGTTTTCATGGAGTTTCCAGTCTACTGAGTGAAAACATCATAAACCAACAAATGTTGTATGCAAGATGGGTGAAATGAAGACAGTGGGGAAGGACTTTGCACATGCCAGGGATTGACAAGGTCATGGCCTATAGATTGGCCAACCTATTTGAGTGAAGTCCTGAAGGTAACCATGTAAGGCATAGAGAAGTTGGGAATCAAGCCTCATCACACAACAAATATCTATCACTCAGGCCCAGAGGTAAGAGAAAGACTGTAATGAGCAAGGAAGTGTGGAGGCCAGGCAGCTGGTCTGAGGAGGCTGAGTTGGTATCTCCTTATGCTCTTCCATGAACTGACAGACACTTGGTCATTGTTTCATTGGGAAGGTAGGCCTGTGTCCTTCTTTTCAAATCCCCAGATGATGGGCTTGCAGGAGTAAGTATTAATCAATGGCACAAGCATATGCACCTGTCAGTGGCCAGGTAGAGAACAGAGGAGTGCCTGGTTTGTAGGCCAGAGGACAGGACATGCCCACATTTCATGGTGGGCTGGACTTCAGGAGAGGAGACCCCTAGATAAATTTTTTTTTAACATTATGGACACACTTTCATGAGAGATGATGGTAATGTGTTTGGGAATAACAGATATTAGAAAGAATTTTAAAGTGATAATTACAGACACTAGTGAAAGAAAGAGTTTGGTGACAAGGAGCCATTTTTACAGAACATGGCTCTTCCAATAACAATTCATAATTTCTATTAGGAAATAGTGAAGTGCATGATATTCTTTGCCTGGAAAAGACTCCTTGAAATCTGTTTGTAAGACATGACCTGCTACTTACACCCTTAAGTCCACAGAGCCTGACTGGATAAAGACTGACCTACATTTTTGCAGAAATCACTTTGCCTGGAAATATGGTAATAGTTTTTCCCATTTACCATGCTGCACTTTGAAAGTTCCCCTTCTTGTTCTTTTAATTCTCAGAAGCTCAAATCATTCATGTCAGACTCTCTGGTATTCCAAATCTGCAGACACTCATGTGTTATTATTTGTGTGCAGTAGGCTCCTTTAGCTGCTTTCCCATGCTTTCATCATGCCATAAGTAACTAATTCACTAATTTAAGAAAATGAAAATAAACATAGTTCCCATTTATATAAACCCATCAGAGATGATATAAGAGCTCAGAACTTTGGGGTTTCTTCTCTAGTTCTGGATTAGAATGCTTCTAACAAATGTGACTATATTATCAAATAGATTTTACTAGAACTCGACTAAAATGCTAACTAACAGGGGAACTGGAAACATGCCATCAAGGATGCTGCCTCATTTCTAAGGCCCAGGTGTGACAAGAAGCCAATGCCAGCCCAGACTCTGGGAGAGAGAAGAAGCTTCCTTTGGTTTCCATGTGGTCCAGCCTCACCATGCCAAGAATCACTACTCTTCTCACTTTTTAACTCTGCATTTCGAGACACCTACATATATCCTGCTGAACTTTGAGCTAAGTGGCCATAAGTTCTATTTTTGTTTTTCAAACTCCTGTCAGTTTGGCTTGTTCAACATGCACATTGCATGGCCACATCTGGATTTTAAGTCTTCTATATAGGAAGGTGTCTTCACATATTCAATTCCAATTGCTCTTTATTGTTCTCTGAACAAGTTCCACTATTGCCAGGAATTTGGGTGGCTGAAATTCATTCTCCTTTCTTTCCTTGGTGGGTGCAAGAGGAAGGTACTCTACTTATTTTGAAGGTCTTGGCATGTTTTTATTTTTTCAGTTTCCCTCACAATTGACAGGAGATAATGGGTTATCATTTTCTTACCCTTAAAATTCTGAGATTCTTATAGAAACTCACATGGCAACAGTGTTTTCTTCCTCCAGGGAATATTTTTCTCTACATGAATTGACATAATGCCCAAGCCTGGAAACCTGAAAGATTCCAGCAGGAAGCTTGTGGGCCCATACAGCAGCAAGAAAGATAGAGAATCTGTGCTTGCATGCAGCTTGCCACTACTGGTTTTATTGTTTAACATAAAAATGTATAACCTTTAAAAAAATCATACTTCAAGCTTATAGAGTCCATAAAAAGTGAAAAGGGAATCATCATTCCCTCTCTCCAAACAAACCCTGATCCATCTTACTTGGTTTCCCATTTCAGTTATTCATTACTCTAATCTTCAAAGCATTGCTGACAGTGGCCTGTACTATACAAGGCATTGCTCTGGGGAAAGTACCCACTTCGGAGGCAGCATCCAGGTTGAAATCCTGATTCTGCCACCCACCGTGTGGCCTTGGACAAATTATTGACCTCTGAGAATTAGTTTATTCATCTGTAAAATGGAGGTAGGAAAACCTTTCCTAGAGGAATTTTTTTTGAACAAGTATTTAGAATATTTACTGAGTTCACAGGCAGAGAAGGAGCATGAGGGCACTCTCACAAGTAAAGAAAGATGGAGGGTGAGCAGCAACAGGTAATGTGGGATTGTTTGCTTTCAAAGATTGGTTTTGCTTATTCCCCTTCCCCAGTCCTTGTTCAGGGCTCTTTCCATCTACCTTCCCTTCCTCAAAGGTGGTGCCTTGTATTAGACAGTATGCTGGTTGTTTTCACCCTTCTCTGTAGATGACTCCTGTTGGTGGGGGTCATTTGGCTTCAGATGGGTGGGCTGCCTTATGGTATTTCCCATAGTTGGAAAGCACCCAGGCTGAGTGCTAGTGCCTGACACAGGCTGGAGAATTATTTTTGAAACACTTTGTCAAGTATTTCTCATGACATTGGCACTTTGCAGTGATATGTTTCCTTCCAGTTTACTCCTATGCCTGTCTGCCCTTCCCCAGTCCCTCTGCCACCTAGAAATATGTCACCCATATCTTCCAAACTCTTCTGTTGTGTCCTCACTGATTCCCAACACTGATCTGCAACTGACCCAAGCCATAATAACCACTCCTACTATTGAATACATTTTCTTAAACCCAGATTTCCATCCATTTCCCAACAGGTCAAATTTTATAGAAAAGTTTCCAGGCTCAGCCCAATTTCTTGCCTAGAAGATGAGCAAGGATCCAGAAGCAGAGCAGCCCAGGATGGCTTCCACCTGCATCCAAGCCCCAGTCTTAGGCTAGCAGCACTTTCAGTGATGGAATTTCTCTCTGCCAGTTTGCTGAGCCACATCTTTGGTTCTTAGGGATCCCAGGTCTGAGTGCTGTGGAAATCCTGTTTTCCCTTGGGGTGCTTTAATCTGCAAAGGCTGTGTACAACAGGATATAACTCTGTGTCACCCTGGGCTGGAGGGTGAGACCTTAAGGCAAATGGAATATGTCTGAGAATAAGTGGTGACAATTGGCTCTGATCCACCAACCATAGAGTGACCTCCTGAACTAACCCCCCTTTCTACTTGAGTGAAGGTAAAGGGAGGTAACCCAGGCTGCTGCAGGAAAGGTGTCAAGATGAAATAATCTGGAGGTCACCATCTAGATCAAATAATGAAGGGAATGTGGCTATCCAGTTCATGACATACCTTAGCTGCCAGTTTTGAGTCTCTGGGCCCCAGGAATTGGACTGTTTGTGGAGTGTGAGGTGGTGTCCTTGCTGATGGAAACAGAAAAGAGCCTATCTGTTCTAAACCAACACAACCTGGAGACCAAATAATGTACTAGACCAAAAGTTACCTGTGGATTTAATTAGGCAGTGGGGATGTGAAAGCATACTATGCCAAAAACCAAAAGGTGAGGGGTGTGTCAGGAGGGCACCTTGTAATGTTTACCAGTCTCATGAGATTTGGTTACAATGTGGTTTCAGCAGATTCTCATGAGATTTGGTTACTATCAGTGATGGTGGGTCAGAGTTTTACATTCTCTGACCTTTAATGTCTATCCTGAGTCATTTAGGTAGCTATGTGAATTGCTCTTAAAACAGCCAGAGGTGGGAGAGCCATCCTTGTAGACAGGCAGGCATGTCTTCTTCCGTCCTGAGAGATGCTATGTGGGCAGTGTACTTGTGTGGGGGCCCTGCCCAACTCTGGGGCAGAGACAAGTTCAGGAATGCCACCCCTGGAGAAAAAGGTTGGAGGTATTCCTCTCAGAGATTTCACATTATGTTTCCAAACAGATGCTCTACTCATTGCAGGGACTCATTAAGGCCTGTGTGACCAGAAGTCCCACATGATAACTGTTGTTCCACGGTTGTTGGTAGTCTTCCTTTCACCCTCACAGAGGCCTGGTTTTGACAGTGAATTACAGGATTATGCTTATTGTTTTATGGGATCTGAGTGGTTGAAAAGGATGAGGAGGACTGTGGACAGGAGGGAGTGGGGCAGAGTGGGCTTTCTCCAGGGAAAATTGCTTTTTGCATCAAAATTCAGTGATGGAGAGTGCAGATACACTAGGGGGTAATTCTAGCTGTAGGCCTTGGGCATTTGCTTAGTTATTTGGGTAGAAATGACAAGACCCTGGAAGGAGACTTTGTTTACCAGAAAAATGGTGTTATTTGCACTCACCTCTGTGGTTGCTATACGGGCTGATCATAAGTATGCAAAGGAGAGATTTATGGGGGAAGTGATGCCATAAGTGAGAGCATCCAGGTAAGGATATTTCCTGGCTGTGCTGCTAGAGCCACACCCTGTGCTGGATGTGACATCTGGCCAGTCCTGCAACAGAAGCAACATCTTAGTCTCCATTACTTTTCTGGCTCAGCTACCTCCCTTTCCTAGAGAAACTCTCCACCCTCCTGAACTCACATTGTGCATGCCCACCTCTGGGCTTCTACTCCCACTGTCTAGCTCACATGGACTCCTACAGCCTTGAAACTGATCACTACCACTTCTTCTAAGCCAAGATCTAAAGTAGGTCTTGTTGACCAATGTCATGAGAAGTGAGCTCACCCAAAATGCCCTCACTGTGCAGATGGATATGTGTGGCCCCTGTAAAAGTAAGTATGCATTTATATTATTAAATGTAACAGAACATCTTCCAATAAAGTTCAGAACTTGAAGTGTCTATATGTTGTTGATAATCATTGCATTTAAACTGGAGTCAACATTTGTAAACATCTTTGTTGATTACAAAAATAATGACATCTGGGAGAAAAACACTTGGAGGAGAAATATGGGATTTCCTAAAGACTAAGAGGCAATTAGTGGGGGGAAGCCCTCTTCTACCTTGTATCCACCCAAGAATGGAGGGGAACATCCTGGTGCACAACAAGCCCCTACTTCTTTCACAGAAGAAGTTCATGTATTCTGTAATGCAAACATATCAGTATTCCTTTCACCAAAAAAAGTTTACTATTTTTTTCTCAGCATGGTCTACTATTCTCAGTTCTGAAGTTTATGATCATTATTAACATTAACATCATCAGTTAGACAAGGAGCCTGAAACATGTTCACTTCACTCTCTCTAGCAACTTGTAGGAAAGTGCTAAAAAAAATAAGAGGGTGAAGGAACAAAATGAATGCATGATATTCCTGAGATGTGAGAAAGTAATCCAAGGTATGCGATCTGCTTAAGTTAGCACAGTTCTAAGAAAGACCAGGAAGAGAAAGTGACTGCCTGTCCAGGCAGAAGGAAGAAAGAGCATGGCAATAGATTTCTTAATATGACTGACTTCAGATACCCTACTTTGGCACTGAGAAATCTGAAATGCAGTCCCTGCTGGTGAGTAAGAGTTGTTAAGCAGACTGAGATGTTGTCCCAAATGCCCAGAAACTGAAGAGCAGAGCTTGCCTCCTTGGGCAGAGCTCTGGTGGCTGCAGGAGTGGTTGTCTTTCCACATGATCAGCAGGCAGGTGTGGATGGACTTTTCTAAATTTGCAGGCAGATTTTGGTCCTGTGCCATCTGGACTGAACAGACAGAGCATGTCCTGTTGGTTTCAAACCTGCAGGCAGATGTCCTGTAAACCTGAAGCCTCCAATGGTTTCCTGGATTGAACTCTTAGGGAAAGAGGTACAGGGGGTTTAACCCTGATCAGGTGAGATAAGGCAATACATGAAGACTATTTTTGTTTCTGACTTACTTAGGAGGCCAGACAACAGTGCATGCAGGTAGGGGTGTGATTTCTGAGAAAAAGTGGCACAAGTCCCTGACATCACAGTGGTATCTCTTCTGGACCAGGATGAAGTCTGGAGGCCATGACAGGTCATGGAGAAGATTAACATTCCACCACTTTTCCAATGATCTTGCAAAGATCCCATGGTAAGGAGAGGACCTAGTGGAGGGGAGTGGTGGCACCAAGGTGCATAGCAGCTCTTCCCAGGGTGGTTACAACCCCAGGTGCCTGCCTGGTGGTCTGCCCAACTGTCCTGTCTTTCTTCTACAGGGAAGGACAAATGAGGTGCTCTCTAAAGAGTGACTCAGAATGAGAAATCCTTACAAACTTATTTAAGTGAATTTGCAAGTCATTCAATTGCTGGAAAAAACGCTCTCATTTTTAGAACCAGAACCACACATCGCAGTGGCAAAGGAAAAGTGCCTTGCCTCAAAGGAGGGCACAAGATACTTACCACCTTGGAAACACAGAGCTTAATAAAAAGCATTATGTGTATTTGCTTTGAAATACTGAGTTGAGAAGACCACTTGCTTCTCCCAATTTTCAGATAAAGGGTAAGCCTCTGTTCATAATGAACCCATTTTTTCCAATATCACCTAATCCTGAAAATATCTATATTGTGCCAAGGTGTCACAGTTGCCTGGCAACCAGGCTGAGTGTATGGAAAACACCCAGCTGCGATGGGAAACAGGGCCAGCACAGCCTTCATTTACTGCCCTGTGTGGAGATGCATTCTCCCTCTTTTGGGCAGACCTTTATTCTCAAAATGTCAATAAGTCCTTCAAACTGTTAGCTCAAGGCTGTTAGAGGTTTAAAAGTTATGGTATATTAGGGTAACATTTAAACATCATTGGATAATTATGAAGAAAAACCTTGCTTTGCTTGTCCTTAGTTAAAATGGGAGTAGACCTTTTCTTGTAGGCCACATCATCCTTTTCACACTTGTTCTTTATTTCTCTGCAGAAGGCCACTCACCATGCAGGAGACCCAAGCTTGAATTCCAACATGTGCACCAAAAAAAAAAAAATGAAGAAAAATAATAAAAATGTATAGAAAGAATATATTTGAAAAAGGGGGAAAAGAAAAGAGAATATTAAGAAAAACTTAAATAAAATTAGTAAAACAAAATTAAAAATATTAAAAAATATTTAGTCTAAGGAGATAGGGAGTTGGCCTGCCAATGCTTACCCCTTCTCACCAGTAGGTGGCATGTCTGAGACTCCTCCTCCCTCAGCCCCACCCATCCTGGTCTACTTTGGCTTGAGGACAGCATTCTCTGCAGGGGCAGTGGGTGGAGAGTGGATGGAGGGTGGGGCACTGCTCCCAGTGTGAGGCAGTGGACTGCTGTTTCCTCCTGGCAGGACTGGAGAGCCAACCAAGCCTCCAGGGCTGGCTATTCCCACACCCTTCCAGGTTATCACTCCCCCAAGCCAGAGGCCTGTCCCCCAGGGTGGATGATCACGTCTACCTCTGAGCTCCCTGTAGGTGCTGTCAACTATGACCCACACATGGAGTTCTCCCCAGCCAACAGCTGGGTCAGGTTGGAGCAGAGGAGTGCCATATCCTCCTTATTGCACCTCCTCATGCGCTGCTGCCTGCTCCACTGGGAATCTTGGTCACCCAACACACCCTGCTCTCCCTGACCCAATCCCTCAGCCTCTCTCCTCCTGAGAACCCCTAAAGACCCCATTTGATTACTCACACCCTGGGACCTCAGCCCTGGTCTTCTTCTCCTTGTTTACTATCTTATTTCATGGAGCGGAGTGATCACTCCAGTTCACCATCTTCCCAGAAGCCTGGATGACCAAATATATATTTTGTGTCTTATACAACTGTTTAAGTTTGAAAATATTATGTACCCCCCAAAAAACCATGTTTTAATACTAACCCTATCTAGTGGAAGTAAACATTCCTTTTAATGCTTATTCAGTACTATAGATTGGAAACTTGATTAGGCTATCTCCGCAGAGATATGACACACCTAATTGTGGGTGTGACCTTTGGATTAGAGGAAGATGTGACTCTACCCCTTCTAGGTGGGTCTTAATAAATTTACTGGAATCCTTTAAAAGAGGTAACATTTTGCAGACAGAAAAATGACAGAAGTGTCAGAATGGACAGAGAATAGATAAATGACAGATGTTTCAAGCTGGCAGGAACTTTACAGCAGAGCAGACACAGATGCAGAGATGCAGAGAAGAGAGACATGGTTGTGTGGAGAAGCTTAGAGCTCAGCAGATGTTGCCATGAGATGTTAAGCAAGCCAAGACCTAGAGAGAGCCAAGGGAAGCCAATAGATGAATCTGGTTCTGAAGAAGTAAAGTAAGGAACTTCCACAGGAACAGAGGCTAAAAGCATGAGAACCCAGGATCAATGGACCAGCAGATACCAGCCATGTGAGTTTCCAGCTGATAGAGGTGTTCAGATGCATTGGCTTTCCTTCAATGTAGGTATCTTTCCCTGGATGCCTTAGTTTAGACATTTCCACAGGTTTGGAACTGAAAACTTGTAACTTATTAAATTCCCCTTATTAAAAGCCATTCCAGTTCAGTTATATTACATTCCAGCAGCTAGCAAACTTATACAAGAAGGAAGTAAAATGAGAAATTAGTTAAGTGACTTGTTTTTTGAAGAATCTCCTGATTTTATACCTTTACTTAATTTCCTTTTTAAACAAATCCTTATGTCCTTGTCTTCTCTACTTAAAGCTAACCTTATTTATTTTCTTATAAAGTGGTAACTTGATCATCTCTAAAATTGAGAACAAGGAGAAGCCTCTTGATTAAAGAAAATAAATTGAACTTACTTCATGGGTAATATATTCTAAGTGACTGGGACAGAATGTGAAATTTAAAGCATACGTTATCAGTTGTTTCACCAGATCACATAATTTTTTTTATATTGCAGATTTTATTAGGTAAGTTCAATGGTCAGATGAAAAGTAAACCAGGCCACTCTGAATCAATTCTTTTTGAAATAATATTGTGTGTATAAATACACATTGGAAAGTTATGTAGACACTAATCAGAGGGGTTATATGTAGAGGCAGATGTAGGACTTATCAATTGTATACTTTAAAAAATTACTTTGGCTTTTGAACCATGTGAATATGATGTCTATCCAAGAAAGTTAAAGTGAAGAAAGTTTATAAGACACCTTTGTGCTTAGAACTGTTTTATATTTTTATTGGATTTATACACAACCAGCACATTTGGAGAATTAGGCTTTCTGATATTAAATGGTTAAGGGAGAAAGACAAGCATTATTGTAAAGATGAAGCATTAGTGAAAGATCATGGTGATAAGAATAGTAAATTGTGATATAATGGTGAGAAGCAAAAAAAATGTGCAAACTCTTCAGGTCTTGCCTAGCCATTTTACTAAGTTTCAATTATCTACCCTTTGTTTAAGAAGAAATTAGATACTCTTGTTGAACTATCAGTTCCAAGTTCTTTATTTGATTAGGATGATAGACACAAGTATCTGTGGCTCATTAATTATATAATGAATTGAATTTAGCCCATTTTTTTCCTCATCAGTGGCATGGTTCACTGGAGGCAGAAACAGGAGGCATATGAAGGTGGTATTTTGGGCAGAGCAGATAGCTAGAACAATTCTGTTATTTCTCAGTTCATGGTGAAAGTTTTGTTAGGATTGATTCCTCTCAGAAAATGGTCTAGAAACTGAGTTTCTGGCAGGGTAGAATTACTGATGAGATAGATGGGGGTCTCAGAGCAAAGAGTTGCAGGGCTGGTTGTCCAGGAGGGGTCCAGGTCACTCTGAAATAGAGTGGAGGTGGGAGCCAGGCAAGTCAGGGGCTGCAAGGCAATAGTGAACTCAGTGGCTGAGCATGACCTACCTGACAGATGCACCTGCTGAGCCTACAGTTCCAGGGACCAGGCTCCAGAGAGCCAGTTTGGGGTCTGCCAGTATACAGGCCCTCTGGGTCCCCATTTCCCATAAGGTGTAAAGAGTAAAATAACTGGCTCCACACACCATAATGGAAGTTCCACCAGAGAGCATTCTGTGGGATTCTTAACACTGGACTGGCATAGGGCAGGGCTCAATCTACTCAGAAACAGAGATGCTGGCAGGTTCATGATGACCAGAAAGGAGGCCTCCTTTCACTACTATTTTTAATTAAAAAAACCACCTAATTTGTTAATTCATTTTGTCTGTTTCCAATTTTTAAAGACCTGCTAAAAGGTCAATTAAGAGATTTCCTGACATATCCAAATTCACTGAGCTATACCTGGTTGCACATGATAAAATTCTCCTACAGATCAATTCCTTTATTATAAACATGTGAACTAAAAGAAAAATGCAGATTTACATCAAGGATTATAAAAGTTTGCCAACTGCTGGGGATTGAATTGTGTACCCCAGAAATATAAGTTTTTAATCCTTATCCATTCATGTGGGTGTGAGCCCATCTGTAAAACAGGATCTATTGAAGATGCTATTTTTAGGTAAGGTATAACCATCTGAGTCAGGATGAATCTTAATCCTATTAATGGAGGCCTTATAGGGAAAACCACAGGGAAAAAAAGAAGTTAGAAGTCAACAGATCCCAGAAGGGTAAGGAGAGGCCATCATATTGCTTGGCCATGTGACAGAAAAGCCTTGAGCCAGCCCAGAATGAAATAGTCTTCTGGGAGAAAGCATCACCTTGCTGACACCTGCACTTTGGATTTCTCCTACTCTCTGAGACATATACCAATAACTTCTCCTTTATTTGTGTTATTTGTTTTAACATCTGGGAAACTAAGACTCAGTCTCTCTGCAGAAACTAGACTTAGGAGGGTTTGCATATCCACTGTTTTGAATTAATACTATTTGTATATGCTATTGTTTCAAACCAAAGATCATCCCATATATGAGATGTGCACCTTGTGTCTAAGATAAAGACAATTGGTAGATCATTTTGAAGAACCACTATACATGAGGATGCATCCTTTGTCTCTGAAGTATGAGTGGTTCTTAGTCTCCCACAGCTGCTGTAACAAAGCACTCTACACTGGGGTCTAAAAACCAGAGAAATCTGCCTTCAGGTCTCAAGGCCAAAAGGCCAAAATCACAGTATAGGCAGTGCCAGTTTCGATCTGAAATCTGCAGGGAAGAGGACCTCCTTCTCTTTTTCTAGCTTCCAGTGATGAACTTTGGGTATATGGGCAATGTACCCAACAAAGGACATGTTCTATTCTTTATCTATATCCCTGTGAGTGTGATTCTATTTGCAAATAGGACTTTGAAGACATTGTTGTTAGGATATTTGTGAATAGGTGGCTTCATCCATATGACTTGAGTCTTCATAAGAAGAAATTTGGAAATGATCATCTGACCAGTGATAAGTTAGATATTCTCCGTTCTCAAGGAGTTTTCATTCTACTAAGGGGAAACATCATAAAAACACATGTTTCATACATGTTGGGTAAAGTGAGGGCACCAGGGGAGGGTTTTGGCAGTAGCAAGGATTGAGAGGGGCATGGCCCATAGGTTGGCCAAACCTACTTGAGTGTGTAGGTTTGAGTGTTCACCTTGAAGGCAAATGTGTCAGGCATACAGAAGTGTAGGAATTGAGCCTTACCACATAGCAGATGTCCAGCACTCAGGTCCAGAAGCAGCAAAAATTCTGTAGTGAGCAAGGAAGGGTGGAGACTGGGCATCTTGTCTAAGGAGGCTGACTTAGTATCCCCTTATGTTCTTAGGTCAACTGGCAGACCCTTGGTCATTGTTTCAATGGGAAGGCAGGCCTGTGTCCTCCTTTTTAGATCTCTAGATGATGGGCATGCTGAGATATCAGCAAATGGCACATACCTGTACACATGTCAGTGGACACAGTGAGACCACAGGATGGACAGTCTGCAGGCTATAGAACACAGCCATACTTCATGTCAGGCTGGATCTTCAGGAGAGGAGACACTCTGATCTGTTTTTTAATATTATGAACATAATTTTATAAAGGATAATGGTAATATGTTTGGGAGTAAAATAATTTAGAGGGAATTTTAAAGTAGCATTATAGACAATTTTGTAAGAAAGGGTTTGGTGGCAAGGAGCCATATTTACAGAATGTGCTGGTTTGAAAGGATGTATGTCTCCTAGAAAAGCCATGTTTTAACCTAAATCCCATTTTGTAAAGGCAGAATAATTCCTGTTCAATACCGTATGTTTGAATCTGTAATCAGGTCATCTCCCTGGAGATGTGACTTAGTCAAGAATGGTTGTTAAGCTGGATTAGGTGATGACATGTCTCCACCCATTTGGATGGGTCTTGATAAATTTCTAGAGTCCTATAAAAGAGGAAACATTTTGGAGAATGGAGATTTGGAGAGGGCAGAGAATGCTGCAGCACATGAAGCAGAGAGTCCATGAGCCAGTGACCTTTGGAGATGAAGAAGGAAAATGCCTTCCAGGGAGCTTCATGAAACTGGAAGCCAGGAGAGAAAGCTAGCAGATGTTGCTGTTTGCCATGTGCTCTTACAACTGAGAGAGAAGCCCTGATTGTTGTTCACCATGTGCCTTCTCACTTGAGAGGGAGAAACCCTGAACTTCATCAGCCTTCCTGAACCAAAATATCCTTCCCTAGATACTTTTGATTAGACATTTCCATAGACTTGTTTTAATTGGGACATTTTCTTGGACTTAGAACTATAAATGAGCAACTTATTAAATTCCCCTTTTTAAAAGCCATTCTGTTTCTGTTGTATTGCATTCTGGCAGCTAGCAAACTAGAACACAGAACATTGCTCTTCCTATGATACCTCATAATTTCTGTTAAGAAATAGTGAAGTACAGGATACAAAACTTTGCTGTGTAGGCTCCATATATTCTTTGGCTAGAAAAGACTCCCTGAGGTCTCTTTTTGAGATATGAACTGCATACACTGCTCAAACAACAAGCCTCTTAATTTCTTAAGTTCACAGAACCTGACTGAACACAGGCTGACCTACTTTGTCCCTTTGCCCTGGAGACGTGGTAATAAACTTACCCACTTATAACATAGCACTGTGGAAGACCCCCTGCTGCTCTTTCAATTCTCAGAAGCTCAAATCAATCATGCAATAAATTGTGCATTCTTATTTGTGTGCAGGATGCTCCTTTAGCTGTTTTCCCATGATTTCATGGTGTTTCATAAGAAACCAATAAACTGATTTAGGAAAATGAACATAAATGAGTTGTTCCCATCTATATAATCTGCCAGAGATGAAAGAAGGGCTCAGAACTTTGGGGTTTCCTCTCTAGGTCTGGGTTATGATGCTTTCTGCAAGTACATTCAATATGTGATTATGTTATAAAGTAAATCTTACTAGAAGTTGGCTAAAAGGCTAATTAACAGGAGTACTTAAAATACAACACCCAGGAAGTGATGCTGTCTCATTTTTAAGGTCCAAGTGGAAGCCAGTGCCTGCCCAGCCTTTGGGACAGCGAAGAGGCTTCCACTGGTTTCCACATGGTCCCCCCTCACTATGCCCAAATCACTGCTCTTCCCACATTTCAACCCAACATTTCCAGGCACCTATATCTGTGCTGCTGCCTTTCAAGCTGAGTGGCCCTAAGTTCTGTTTCTTTTTTTCATAACTTCCTCTTGATTTGGCTTGTTCAGCACACACATGCATGGCCACATCTGGATTTTAGGTCTTCCAGAAAGGAAAGTGTCTTCAAATATTCAATTCCAATTGCTCTTTCTTGTTCTCTGAATAAGTTCTGCTTTTTCAGAAATGTGGTTTGCAGAAACTTGCTCTCCTCTCTTTCCTTGGTGGGGTTCATAAGAAGGGTACTCCATTTATTTTGAATGCTTGGGAAACTTTTCATTTTTTCAGCTTCCCTCATAATTGATAGAAATCATGTATTGTCATTTACTTACCCTCATTGTACTAAGATTCTGATAGAAATCACATGGAGATGGTGTTTTCTTCTTCCATTAATTTTTTTCTCTAAATAAATTGACCTCATGCCCAAGCCTGGAAACCTGAGAGACTCCAGCAGGCAGTGTGCAGAGCCCATACAGCCAGTCAGAAAGATGAGAAGCTGTGCTCACATGCAGCTTACTGCTACTGGTTTTACTGTTTAATGTTAAAATTTGTGCCCTTTAAGTTAATCATACTTTAAGCTTTCAGGGTGCATAAAAAGTGAAAAGGGAAACATTATTCCTTGCCCCAAACAAACCTTGACCCTTGCTATTTGGTTTCCCACTTCAGTTATTCATGAATCTATTTTTCAAAGGCTGTTGACAGTGGACACAGAGGAGTATACTGGGGAAAATAGGCACTTTGGAGGCAGTGTCCAGGTGGAAATCCTGATTCTGCCACTTACCGTATGGCCTTAGATAAATTATTAACCTCTGAGAATTAGTTTAATCATCTGTAAAATGGGAATAGGAAAGCCTTTCCTGGAAGAGTTATTTTTTCCTTTTTTGAAAAAACAGATAGAAAATTTCTTGAGTGAAGGGAAGAATAAGAGAAGTCAAAGTAGCAGCTTTACAAAGCATTTGCAGACTCACAACACTGAAACCTGTGGGTTATGATTGAATGTTAATTTTAGAACACTGAAGTCAGTCAAGGTTGAGAAATACATCCACTTGGCTAACATTCCAGTAAAGATGGAGCAAAAACATGCTCTTCATCCCATAATCATTACCCTGATAATGAAGTAACAGACACTCTGTCTGCATGTACTGTTAAAGAATAAACACAAACAAAAAGTTATTTCTGTGCACTTCCTGCTGTACTGAGAAAATAAATATGGTGCTAAGCAAGTGTTCACGGCTCTTGCCCTTTGAGACATGAGACCCTGCTCTCATCTTAAAAGACTCCTCTGTGTGAGTGTCTTCATTTTTCAGATACATGGTGCCTCTTTGATCCCTCATGCTGAGCTGGTTTCAGCAAGTGGCACCCAATGTGGGCCTCAAAGAAGAATAACTGGAGTGAAAGTTGAAATTGTCACATCATGAATCCCTAAGTGGATTTAGAGGCCTCTTGAGTCCAGGAAACAGAAACTAAAGGTACAGACACTATTGGGTAAAACAAGTAGGGCAGTCACAAGGAACAGTGATAGCACTACTGAATATCACCCCTATGTCTGCCTTCTGAAACAACTACTCCAAGCAGGAGGAGCTAGGGGTAGTGAGCCCTGCATTATGGAACTTTTCAAAGTTATAGAAAAACATTGTTCCTGGTTTCCAACATTGGGTAGTTTAGAATTAGGAGATTGGGAATGAGTGGGTAAAGAGCTTAAAAACCTACATGTTCAAAGGGTCCCACTCCATGTCACTATCTGGCCAACCTGGAATATTATTAAATCTGTTCTGGAACCTTTGCAGACTGAGTAGGAGGAGGAGGAAGAGGAAAAGGTGTTTAATGAAGTTCCTCTTATTAAATCTTCTAAGGATTCTAATGTTAAAATCAATTTGTCCTTGGCCTTTAAGTTAATTAAGTTTAGAGAGGCTGACTTGCCTCCACCTCCTCCACAACCCCCTCCACTGATGCCTGGAGACACTCAATGACCCCAAATTTGTGACTCCCATTTGGTTTTTGTTTGTTCGTTTGTTTGTTTTTGTTTTTTTATTAATTAAAAAAAATTAACAAAACATTTATAAATCATTCCATCCTACATGTACAATCAATAATTCTTAATATCATCACATAGTTGCATATTCATCATTTCTTAGTACATTTGCATCGATTTAGAAAAAGAAATAAAAAGACAACAGAATAAGAATTAAAACGATAATAGAGAGAAAAAAAAAAACCTATACCTCACATGCAGCTTCATTCAATGTTTTAACATAATTGCATTACAATTAGGTAGTATTGTGCTGCCCATTTCTGAGTTTTTATATCCAGTCCTGTTGCACAGTCTGTATTCCTTCAGCTCCAATTACCCCTTCTCTTTTTTTTTTTTATTAACGGAAAAAAAGAAATTAACCCAACATTTAGAAATCATACCATTCTACATATGCAATCAGTAATTCTTAACATCATCACATAGGTGCATGATCATCGTTTCTTAGTACATTTGCATCGGTTTAGAAGAACTAGCAACACAACCGAAAAAGATATAGAATGTTAATATAGAGAAAAAAATGAAAGTAATAATAGTAAAAACAAAACAAAACAAAAAAAACAAAAACCTATAGCACAGATGAAGCTTCATTCAATGTTTTAACATGATTACTTTACAATTAGGTATTATTGTGCTGTTCATTTTTGAGTTTTTGTATCTAGTCCTGTTGCACAGTCTGTATCCCTTCAGCTCCAATTGCCCATTGTCTTACCCTGTTTCTACCTCCTGCTGGACTCTGTTACCAATGACAATTTCCAAATTTATTCTTGAATGTCCGTTCACATCAGTGGGACCATACAGTATTTGTCCTTTAGTTTTTGGCTAGACTCACTCAGCATAATGTTCTCTAGGTCCATCCATGTTATTACATGCTTCATAAGTTTATCCTGTCTTAAAGCTGCATAATATTCCATCATATGTATATACCATAGTTTGTTCAGCCACTCCTCTGTCGATGGAGATTTTGGCTGTTTCCATCTCTTTGCAATTGTAAATAATGCTGCTATAAACATTGGTGTGCAAATGTCTATTTGTGTCTTTGCCCTTAAGTCCTTTGAGTAGATTCCCAGCAATGGTATTGCTGGGTCGTATGGCAATTCTATATTCAGTTTTTGAGAACCGCCAAACTGCCTTCCAAAGTGGTTGCACCATTTGGCATTCCCACAAACAGTGGATAAGTGTGCCTCTTTCTCCACATCCTCTCCAGCACTTGTCATTTTCTGTTTTGTAGATAATGGCCATTCTGGTGGGTGTGAGATGATATCTCATTGTGGTTTTGATTTGCATTTCTCTAATGGCCAGGGACATTGAGCATCTCTTCATGTGCCTTTTGGCCATTTGTATTTCCTCTTCTGAGAGGTGTCTTTTCAAGTCTTTTTCCCATTTTGTAATTGGGTTGGCTGTCTTTTTGTTGTTGAGTTGGACAATCTCTTTATAAATTCTGAATACTAGACCTTTATCTGATATATCATTTCCAAATATTGTCTCCCATTGTGTAGGCTGTCTTTCTACTTTCTTGATGAAGTTCTTTGATGCACAAAAGTGTTTAATTTTGAGGAGCTCCCATTTATTTATTTCCTTCTTCAGTGTTCTTGCTTTAGGTTTAAGGTCCATAAAATCGCCTCCAGTTATAAGATTCATAAGATATCTCCTGACATTTTCCTCTAACTGTTTTATGGTCTTAGACCTAATGTTTAGATCTTTGATCCATTCTGAGTTAACTTTTGTGTAGGGTGTGAGACATGGGTCTTCTTTCATTCTATTGCATATGGATATCCAGTTCTCTAGGCACCATTTATTGAAGAGACTGTTCTATCCCAGGTGAGTTGGCTTGACTGCCTTATCAAAGATCAAATGTCCATAGATGAGAGGGTCTATATCTGAGCACTCTATTCGATTCCATTGGTCGATATATCTATCTTTATGCCAATACCATGCTGTTTTGACCACTGTGGCTTCATAATACGCCTTAAATTTAGGCAGCACAAGACCTCCAGCTTCATTTTTTTTCCTCAAGATGTTTTTAGCAATTCGGGGCACCCTGCCCTTCCAGGTAAATTTGCTTATTGGTTTTTCTATTTCTGAAAAATAAGCTGTTGGGATTTTTGATTGGTATTGCATTGAATCTGTAAATCAATTTAGGTGGGATTGACATCTTAACTATATTAATCTTCCAATCCATGAACACGGTATGCCCTTCCATCTATTTAGGTCTTCTGTGATTTCTTTTAACAGTTTTTTGTAGTTTTCTTTATATAGGTTTTTGGTCTCTTTAGTTAAATTTATTTCTAGGTATTTTATTCTTTTAGTTGCAATTGTAAATGGGATTTGCTTCTTGATTTCCCCCTCAGCTTGTTCATTACTAGTGTATAGAAATGCTACAGATTTTTAAATGTTGATCTTGTAACCTGCTACTTTGCTGTACTCGTTTATTAGCTCTAGTAGTTTGGTTGTGGATTTTTCCGGGTTTTCAACGTATAGTATCATATCATCTGCAAACAGTGATAGTTTTACTTCTTCCTTTCCAATTTTGATGCATTGTATTTCTTTTTCTTGTCTAATTGCTTGCTCTGGCTAGAACCTCCAACACAATGTTGAATAATAGTGGTGATAGTGGACATCCTTGTCTTGTTCCTGATCTTAGGGAGAAAGTTTTCAATTTTTCCCCATTGAGGATGATATTAGCTGTGGGTTTTTCATATATTCCCTCTATTATTTTTAGAAAGTTCCCTTGTATTCCTATCTTTTGAAGTATTTTCAACAGGAAAGGATGTTGAATCTTGTCAAATGCCTTCTCTGCATCAATTGAGATGATCATGTGATTTTTCTGCTTTGATTTGTTGATATGGTGTATTACATTAATTGATTTTCTTATGTTGAACCATCCTTGCATACCTGGGATGAATCCTACTTGGTCATGATGTATAATTCTTTTAATGTGTTGTTGGATACGATTTGCTAGAATTTTATTGAGGATTTTTGCATCTATATTCATTAGAGAGATTGGTCTGTAGTTTTCTTTTTTGTAATATCTTCGCCTGGTATGGTATGAGGGTGATGTTGGCTTCATAGAATGAATTAGGTAGTTTTCCCTCCACTTCGATTTTTTTGAAGAGTTTGAGGAGAGTTGGTACTAATTCTTTCTGGAATGTTTGGTAGAATTCACATGTGAAGCCATCTGGTCCTGGACTTTTCTTTTTAGGAAACTTTTGAATGACTAATTCAATTTCTTTACTTGTGATTGGTTTGTTGAGGTCATCTATTTCTTCTTGAGTCAAAGTTGGTTGTTCATGTCTTTCCAGGAACCCGTCCATTTCCTCTAAATTGTTGTATTTATTAGTGTAAAGTTGTTCATAGTATCCTGTTATTACCTCCTTTATTTCTGTGAGGTCAGTAGTTATGTCTCCTCTTCCATTTCTGATCTTATTTATTTGCATCCTCTCTCTTCTTCTTTTTGTCAATCTTGATAAGGGCCCATCAATCTTATTGATTTTCTCATAGAACCAACTTCTGGTCTTATTGATTTTCTCTACTGTTTTCATGTTTTCAATTTCATTTATTTCTGCTCTGATCTTTGTTATTTCTTTCCTTTTGCTTGCTTTGGGATTAGTTTGCTGTTCTTTCTCCAGTTCTTCCAAGTGAAGAGTTAATTCCTGCATTTTTGCCTTTTCTTCTTTTCTGATATAGGCATTTAGGGCAATAAATTTCCCTCTTAGCACTGCCTTTGCTGCATCCCATAAGTTTTGATATGTTGTGTTTTCATTTTCATTAGCCTTGAGGTATTTACTAATTTCTCTTGCAATTTCTTCTTTGACCCACTCGTTGTTTAAGAGTGTGTTGTTGAGCCTCCATGTATTTGTGAATTTTCTGGCACTCTGCCTATTATTGATTTCCAACTTCATTCCTTTATGATCTGAGAAAGTGTTGTGTATGATTTCAATCTTTTTAAATTTGTTAAGACTTGCTTTGTGACCCAGCATATGGTCTATCTTTGAGAATGATCCAGGAGCACTTGAGAAAAAGGTGTATCCTGCTGTTGTGGGATGTAATGTCCTATAAATGTCTGTTAAGTCTAGCTCATTTATAGTAATATTCAGATTCTCTGTTTTCTTTATGATCTTCTGTCTAGATGTTCTGTCCATTGATGAGAGTGGGGAATTGAAGTCTCCAACTATTATGGTATTTGTGTCTATTTCCCTTTTCAGTGTTTGCAGTGTATTCCTCACGTATTTTGGGGCATTCTGGTTCGGTGCATAAATATTTATGATTGTTATTTCTTCTTGTTTAATTTTTCCTTTTATTAGTATATAGTGTCCTTCTTTGTCTCTTTTAACTGTTTTACATTTGAAGTCTAACTTGTTGGATATTAGTATAGCCACTTCTGCTATTTTCTGGTTGTTATTTGCATGAAATATCTTTTCCCAACCTTTCACTTTCAACCTATGTTTATCTTTGGGTCTAAGATGTGTTTCCTGTAGACAGCATATAGAAGAATCCTGTTTTTTAATCCATTCTGCCAGTCTATGTCTTTTGATTGGGGAGTTCAGTCCATTAACATTTAGTGTTATTACTGTTTGGATAATATTTTCCTCTACCATTTTGCCTTTTGTATTATATATATCATATCTGACTTTCCTTCTTTCTACACTCTTCTCCATACCTCTCTCTTCTGTCTTTTTGTTTCTGACTCTAGTGCTCCCTTTAGTATTTCTTGCAGAGCTGGTCTCTTGGTCACAAATTCTCTCAGTGACTTTGTGTCTGAGAATGTTTTAATTTCTCCCTCATTTTTGAAAGACAATTTTGCTGGATATAGGAGTCTTGGTTGGCAGTTTTTCTCTTTTAGTAATTTAAATATATCATCCCACTGTCTTCTAGTCTCCATGGTTTCTGCTGAGAAATCTACACATAGTCTTATTGGGTTTCCCTTGTGTGTGATGGATTGTTTTTCTCTTGCTGCTTTCAAGATCCTCTCTTTCTCTTTGGCCTCTGACATTCTAACTAGTAAGTGTCTTGGAGAATGCCTATTTGGGTCTAATCTCTTTGGGGTGCGCTGAACTTCTTGGATCTGTAATTTTCGGTCTTTCATAAGAGTTGGGAAATTTTCAGTGATAATTTCTTCCATTAGTTTTTCTCCTCCTTTTCCCTTCTCTTCTCCTTCTGGGACACCCAGAACACGTATATTTGTGTGCTTCATATTGTCCTTGAGTTCCCTGATACCCTGTTCAAATTTTTCCATTCTTTTCCCGATAGTTTCTGTTTCTTTTTGGAATTCAGATGTTCCATCCTCCAAATCACTAATTCTATCTTCTGTCTTTTTGAATCTATCATTGTAGGTATCCATTGTTTTTTCCATCTTTTCTACTTTGTCCTTCACTTCCATAAGTTCTGTGATTTGTTTTTTCAGTTTTTCTATTTCTTTTTTATGTTCAGCCCATGTCTTCTTCATTTCCTCACTCAATTTATTGATTTCGTTTTTGAAGAGGTTTTCCATTTCTGTTCATATATTCAGCATTAGTTGTCTCAGCTCCTGTATCTCATTTGAACTATTGGTTTGTTCCTTTGACTGGGCCATATTTTCGATTTTTTGAGCGTGATCCATTATCTTCTGCTGGCGTCTGCACATTTAGACAGATTTCCCTGGGTGTTGGATCCAAAAGTTTGGAAGATTTTTCTGTGAAATCTCTGGGTTCTGTTTTTCTTATCCTGCCCAGTAGGTGGCGCTCGTGGCACACGTTTGTCTGCGGGTCCCACCAGTAAAAGGTGCTGTGGGTCCTTTAACTTTGGAAAACTCTCGCCGTCCGGGAGGTTCGCTAGTGGAAGCGGCTTGGAAGAGTGCCAGCTGGCCCGAGATCCGAACGAGGGGAGGGTTGCTGGCCGCCGCAGTCTGGGAAAGTGCCCGTCCGAATTTCCTAGTTGGCCCGGGGCGCCAAGTGTGGCGGGAGGGCACTAGCCGCAGCAGTCCGCCCGGGAGAGTGCACGTTCCCGGGGAGTCACGGGTTTGGAAGGGCCCCCCCCCCGTCACCGTTCTCCGCGGCCTGGAGATTTCCAATCCAATTCTCTCAGTTGGTCCGGGGGGCCACAAGTGGTGTGGGCGCCAGCCACCACAGTTTGAGGGGACCACCTGTCCAATTCTCCCAGCCAGCCCGGGAAGGGGGAAAGGAGTGACTCTGGCTGCTTGCCGCCCCACCCGGTGAAGCCCGCGCCCCTCGGCAATCTCACCAGAGTGGGTTCTCTCAGCCAGCCAGCCATTCCAGGATGGGGTATGCTGTCTTTTTTATCTCTGTCGTGGCTTTAGGAGCTGCTCTGTATAATTTCTACTCCCCTAGTAACTGTTCTGGAGGAGAAACTAAGATCCGCGTGTCTCACTAAGCCACCATCTTCTCCGGAAGTCTCTCCCATTTGTTTTTATATTCCATACTTTTAAATTGGAGAAGCTGTTTAATATTGAGAAACTCCTTGCTTGCAAGTTTTAGCCTTACAGTTTTTCTTTACTCTTAAGTTAAAAAATCAGTTAACTTTCCATTATATAAATTGGACATCAGTGAAAACTACCCTGATTGAAGCTTTAAATTCATTAACATCTTGTAATTAGATTTGTTTTATAAAAAAATGATAAAGAACTTTGAAAAAGTGAAAATTCTTGTTAAAAATTGTATATTGATGTTTCAAATATACATTGAATAAAGTATTTTAAGTATTTAACATTAGTTTAACAAATTTTATTTTGTGGTGAAATGTTCACTTAAACTAATAACCTAAGTATGAAGGATGTAAAAGATGTGTTTTTATTAAAAGGAAAAAAGAAAGTTTTGTCTTAAGATGAATTAAATGGCTGCTACAGTATGAGAAAAATGTAAGATAAAGCCTAAACAGATACATTAAGTTGCTGAAGGTTTTTAAAAATGGAAATTATGGTCAAATTTAAGAAAGATTTAATGGGTCTATCTATAACATTTTTTTAAATTTAATATCAAATAATATAGTGATGCAAGACTAAAGTTCAGTTTTCTCTCTTTTAAAGTGACAGAGTTTTCTTGAACTGTTGGCTTATTCTAGGGAAAACTATAAAAGTCTTTTCTAAGTAATCATTGTAAAAAGCAGAGGGTCTGTGTTTATCAAAATAACTTCCTATGTTAACTTTATCGTGTCCTTGGCTGTGCAAGCAAAATAAATCATCACACTTTTTGAAAAAAAATTCACTGATTCATAAACAGTGGCTAATGAATTAACTATTTGAATGCCTATTGGAAATAAAATAATTAAGAAATGCAGGGTAGGAAATTATGAAAAAAACATTATGGAAAAGGAAATATGGGGAAATTGTTCAATGTGCTAATGTATCTGTCCTTCATGTAGAAGTCTACTTGATCCTAAATTCACCTGAACATGAGTATAATGCTACTTCAGATGCCTTGGCAAAGATTGCTGTGAAGACTGTTACTGAAGGAGACTCTGCTCATGCACAGTGGGTGCATCAGCAACCTGGACATTTAGGTGCTCCCACTACTTACAAGTGGCCACGAGCCAAAGGGATTAATTTACTTTTTTCTATTTTAATTCAGATTAAAATTCAGTGTGAAATTTGTAAAAAAAAAAAAGCTCCATAAGTAATACTGAAAATAATAACAGGGGAATTTGCAAAACTCCCTTCTCAAATATGGCAAATCAACTATACCTACTCTAAAGTGCTTGCTGCCTGTGCATACCAATGTGGCACACAAAGAAATACTTGTAAAACCTTAAATATTATTACAAGCCCCCTTTACAAATTCAAAGTGACAATGGTTACCATTTTAAGAGCAATTAATAATTATTCCTTATTAAAAGGAAATTGAAAAAGCTAAATCATGCTTTTAATGTAACAACTTGTGTAAAACAATTCAGCTCCACTAATATCAAAATTAGCTTTAAAATCTAAATTAAAAAACCCAAAACAGGCCAAGGGCCACTGAAACAATAGCAGAAGAACATAATAATACAATGGTAATGATGTATGCTAAAAAACAAATTAAAAATACTGCCTATTAATCAACTTTTTCTTTATAGCTAAGTATGTTACAGAGTTCACAATTTTAAACTCTATGATTGCTGGAAAAATAACTAATAGTCTGACATCATGTGCTCATACCTATGCCCAAGCACATGATATCTCTCACTGCTGAATCTGTGCTTAATTCCCAACTAATACAGCTGAAGGTCTTCCATGACAAATAATATCAACCACTAAACAAAACTGGACTTGGCTCAATTAACAACTGCTCAAGGAGGAACTTGTGCTGTTATGCATGTAAATATATAAATATATTCCCAATAATTAAAATTCTATTAAAACTGTTTTACAGGGTGGGCCATGGTGGCTCAGTGGCATAATTCTCACCTGCTGTGCTGGAGACCTGGGTTTGATTCCTGGTGCCTGCCCATGTAAAAAAAAAATAGTTTTACAAGAAATAAATGAGGAAGTAAAGGTTATACACACCCTTTCCTAAGATGCTTTGCAGTCATGGTGGAACTCCCTTACTGGTACTTGGTGTTCAATATTAATAACATTAACTGGTATAATAGTATGTCTAATCCTACTCTGTTGTTTGCTGTCATGTTGCTCTACTCTTTGTCAAATCTTTAATGGGATTCTTTTAATCTAAGGTACCACGGCAAAAGAATAAAAGAAAAGTACTGTACTTGGTGTTTAGTGAACTTAGCTGGATAATGCTTTATGTGTTTGTTTTTGTCCCAGACCAGGGTAACTAGTATAAAAACACTGTAGCAGCTGGGTAATGTGTTTGTCTGTCTCCTAACATATTGTACTGAGTGTTCCAAACTATGCAAATCTGGTTAATATTTCTTTTCTTTTTAAAAAATGTATTAGCTGGAAAATGTTTATTTTCTTGCCCCAAATCAGGTGGCTTAATCAATTAATCTAAAGTATATTGCTGTAAGTGAATCTTTTATTAATGTATATTCTTGTTGTACTGGCTAAATAATGTTCAATTCATATAAATACCTAAATTCCTTTAAACCTGTATAAAAATATTTTAATGCTTTGTCCTGTATTTACACATAAACATATGTATAAACTAAATTTACCCCCCCAAAATAACCATGCTTTATATCATGAACAGATCAGATTCTAAAGGCCAAATGTAAGGGGAAAATATATTTGTGAAGTATGTTCTATTCAACTGATGTGGCCATTGCATGCAATTGATTTTGCTATTGTGTGACCTTGGTTAAAAATAAAACAGTTAAAATGTGTACTCTAGCTAGGCAGACTGGCTACCCTCCCAAAAGGAGGTGTACTGTAATAAAAATATCTAGGTCCAGAAAGCTCCTCTTGGTCCCTAGCCAGTTGCCAGAGAACCCAACTGGGCCTGGTCATGTAAGCTAATTGGACTTTGGCCACTATTGTGTGAAAATACCATGAAGGCAGCTTGCAAGCAGTTAGAGTGGAAAAAATAGAAGGAAGAAACTTATGGGGAAAAAAGGAAAGAGAAAAGAATATTAAAAGAGAGAGAGTTCCCCTCATCAGGATCTTATGAATTTTAACTAAGGAGACTCTAAATGCTGTCTCCAAATTTGCTGTGGATTTTACTCATAAAATTTGGAATGCTGCTTCTGAAACTCTCCAGTACTTCTCTTCAGGTGTTGGTACCATTGTATCTGGTGATATAGCTATGCTTTACTTTTAAAATCTCTTTCAATTACTATCTTTTAATTATATTCTTTAATTACTTTCCTAATGAAACCTGTCATTATATCACTGAAGTCTGTGTTGTCCATGAATCTGAACTTATAAATTAAGTGATCACAAATATTACATTGCCTTTCAGGCAACAAAATTGATGCTATAAGCAAGATTCACAATTCAGCATGGCTTCATAGTGGTGAAGATCAATAAAACAAACTAAAAAATATGGATTGCACACTTCTGAATATTGTAATGCTTTATTAGTACCATTCTTGATTAATTTAAAGTTGTCAGTATTTTATCCTTTTTGTATGCAAAATGTTGTTTCAGATTTGAATGTTTTGTAAGACATTTGGGAATTTGTAAGTCAATAACCCCTCATGTTATAATAGCAGCAGCACTTCTTAAAAATCTGTAATTTGCTTGGCCATTGGGACAATTTAAGTTTGAACATCTGATTACAGGCCACAGTGTCAAACATTCAACATGATGGATTACAACTTCTTCCTAATTCCTAAACCATGATAGGAGTCACAGATGGATTACAATCTTCAAACCCTATGACCTGGATAAAAGGTTGGGGATGGGGTCTCTCAAGGGGAATATTATTTGTCTTTGTCTTCTCTTTTTATGCTTAGTCTTCAGATGCATGCAACAAGCCCTCTGGGTTATAATGCAAGGAGAAACTGCCAGATCCGCCTTCTACATTCTGCAAAAACAAAAAGGGGGAAATGTCAGAAAACAGCCAAAGGTCAGAATGTTTCCATAATGCAGATAAAGGTGCAGACCTCGAACACCAGGTCCTGCTGGGGTGGAACACTGTCTTGGTGAGCACATGATTGTTTGCAGAAGGAAACATTTGAACCTTGTATGGCATGCCTGAGATTAATGTTAATGTGGCAGCTCAGGTGAAAAACAATTTACTAACATCCTTGAAAGACACTTTTTGTTTTGAGGTTCTTCAATAAATACAATGAGGAATTCAGGGTCAAGGCTCCTGTCCTTTGAGACATGAGTTCCTTGCTTTCATCTTTAAAAAACCCTTCTGCACAAGTTTCTTTATTTTTTTCAAATTTGTGGTGCCTTCCTCAGACCGTTGTGCTGAGCTGGTCTCAGCAACTAGGGACATAAAGGATTTGTACACAGATAATTACCTAACATTGCTAAAGGAAATCAAAGAAGTTCTAAATAGGTGGAAATACATTCCCTGCTCATAGATAAGAAGATCAAATGTAGTTTAGATTTCAATTCTACCCAAATTGATCTACAGGTTGAAGGCAGTACCAAACAGAATTCTAATAACGTACTTCGAAGATTTGGAAAAGCTGGTCACCAAATTCATCTGGAAAGGAAAAAGACCCTAAATAGCCAAAAGCATCCTAAAAAAGAAGAATGAAGGGGAAGGATTAACACTTCTGACATTAAAATGTATTATAAAGCCGTAGTGGTCAAAACAACATGGTACTGGCACAAACAGAAATATTGACCTATGGAATCAAATTGAGAGTGCAGAAATAGATCACCAAATGTATGGTCAACTGACTTCTGACAAGGCCCTCAAATCCATGGAATTGGGAGAAAATAGTCTTTTCAATAAATGGGCATGGGAGAACTGGATATCAATAGCCAAAAGAATGTAAAATGACCCCTAGCTTACACCCTATAAAAAATTAAGTCCAAATGGATCAAACACCTAAATAAATATAGGAACCAGCACCATAAAGCTTCTAGAAGAAACTCTAGGGAAACATCTTCAAGACCTAGTAATAGGAAGTAGTTTCCCCAATTTACACCCAAAGCACAAGCAACAAAAGAAAAACTAGATAAATTAGAACTCCTGAAAATCAAATGCTTTTGCACTTCAAAAGAATTTGTCAAAAAGGTGCAGGGGCAGCCAACTCAATGGGAGAAAATATTTGGAAATCATACATTGGGCAAATTTTTGATATCCTCTATAAATAAAGAAATCACACAACTCAATAATAAAAGAACAAATGACCAATTATAAAAAGGGCTAAATATGTGAATAGACATTTTTCTGAAGAGCAAATTACAGATGGCTGAAAAGCACATGAAGAGATGCTCATTTTCATTAACTATAGCTAATGAAATGGAAAATGAAGATCAAGACTACAATGAAATACCACTCACACCTATAAGAATGGCTGCTATTACACAAGCAGGAAACTATAAATGTTGGAGAGGATGTGGAGAAATTGGAACACTCATGCACTGCTGATTGGAATGTAAAATGGTACACCTGCTATGGAAGACAATTTGGCATTTCCTTAGGAAACTAAATATTGAGTTGCGCTATGATCCAGCAATTGCAGTACTTGCTATATATGCAGAAGACTTGAAAGCAGTAAGACAAACAGATATTTGCATGCCAATGTTCATAGCAGCATTATTCACAATAACCAAAAGATGGAAACAATCTAAATGCCCATCAATGGATGAGTGGACTAACAAAATGTGGTATATACAAATGATGGAATATTATGTGATAGCAAGAAGAAGTGACATCCTGAAGAACATGAAAAGATGGATGAGCCTTGAGGACATAATGTTGAGCAAAATAAGCCAAACATGAAAGGATAGATACAGGCAACTTTTTTGACCATGGTAAAGGTAAAATCAGAGGCTTATAATACATAACATAGGTGACTTAGAGATACATAGAAGCTAGAGATGGGTGAATGGTTAGCTAATGAAGTTGAACTCAAATGTAAGGGAATAGACAGAAGTGAAGGTGGTTATCTAGCAAGTCTATAAGTAATATTACCATATTGAAAGTGAACAAAATTGAACAGGATTGTGTAGACCTATGTGTCCCACTGATTAACCCAAGAAATATGAATTAGTTCTTGCAAGAACTACTTCAAAGGTGTGATTTGTGTACAAAGAATGGTTAAGTCCAGAGTACCTGGGGAAAACTGCTATTGCATGCTAAGGGCTATGTTTAAGAAGAAAACATCAGCACTACCACAGCAACAACAGAGGTAAATAAAGTGCTGGTGGGGGGAAAAGAGTTAAGAGGAGATTTAGATCTCCTATTTGGTGAGGGTATGTGAATTGGTTATCTTTCTATTTGGAACAATTAAATTATCTAAAATTGAGAGTATTGATGGACTGTGGAGTTTGGGCATTATACATGATGCCTAATGAATGCAGGTGGTGAAGGATGCACTGAATGAAAAATAGATCGGTGAATGATAGTGGATACATATGATTGAATATTGTGCTGCTACAAAAAGGCATGACGTTGTGAGGCATGTAATGTTTTGAATGAACCTGTGTGACTTTTGGTGAGGCATATTCGGTCATAACAAAAGAACAATTATTGTGTGGTGTCCTTTAAGAAAATGCTTATAAGAAAGCAGGAGCCTAGATTGTAAGCTCTTATAGCAGACACATTTAGTCTGGAATGGTAATTATTATTTCTGGATTTTGAGAGGCTGTTTTATACATCTATAACCTGGCATTATTTACCAGAACTGCACCTACTCTTTGAGAGCAAAGGAGGAAAGTTTAATTTTGTCTGGAACCTAAATTTTCTGTAGCCCATAATCTAACTCAACCTGTCTGGATAGTTCAATGAACAATTGAAACACAGGGAGTGCATAATATGAATGAGGGCCTTTAATATTGTATAGCTTAATGTAATGTCTGGATACATCCTAAAATATTTTTGCCAGATAATTAAAAAGGATTGACAAAGTCCCTTCAGGGATAGATGAAAAAATATGAAATCATTAAACTTTACTAGCAGGGAATCATTTGATACTATGTCAAACATTAGGGACACCCAAATCAAGAAGACAAGTCCTTGATTTTGTGGCTTACTCTTTTGAAGCTTATGTAGGTAGCAAAGAAGTTTATCCTACCTATAGGTATGCCTAAGAGTTACTTCTGGAGGATGTCTTTTGTTGCTCAGACATAGCCTCACTCTATGCTCAACTCTGCAAATAAAATCATTGCTGTCCCCCTTATATGGGACATTGCATCCAAGGGTGAAAATCTCCCTGGTGGTTTGGTAGATGACTCCCAGGGATGAGTCTGGCCCTAGAGCTTTAGAATCAGTGATTTCATCCTTACCAAAAGGGGGAAAAGAGATATAACTAATAAAGTACCAGTGGCTGTAAGAGTTGAAAAAGTTGAGAAGCTACTCTGGAGGTCTGTCTTATGCAAATTTTGTTAAATATTGCTACCTATCATAACTTGCCAAACCTCAACCAAAACCATTCCAATCCTAAAGAACACCTAGGGCAATATATTAGATTCTACAAAGGTTCCATGCATTAGGATAACTTTCCAGAAACATACAACCTCCAGATGTATTTCTGTTTCATAAAAGTCCAGAAACCTAGAGGGTCCAGCCTCTCTAGAACTTCAACTAGTTCCATTGCCCTACACCATATTATTGACAGCCCCTTCCAACTTGAAAAAGTAAGAATGCCCATAGCCCAAAACTCCTGAAGAATGGCATAGAAAGATCAAAGGTGATGGTGAAGTTATACAGAGAAGGTAGGATTCAAGAAATGAAAACAATTGCTGAATCATTAAATTGATATTTCTTTTAGTCTCAGGTATCTTAGAGCAGCTAGATGTAAAAACCTAAAATTGTGGAAATGTAACCCATTCTAAACTCTGAAATACGTTCTACAACTAATTATGGTGCTGTGCTTTGAAATTTATTTCTTTTTTGTATATATGTTATTTTTCACAAAAAAGAAAAAAAGTCAATTGTGATAAAAAAAGAGACTTCTGGTAGATACCACTAAAAACAGAAATGTCAGAAGGTGTGAAGATTTTTTTTATATTCATAATCAGTGCTCATTTTTTAGATTTTGATGAATAACATAGTTTGTTCCTTAATTTTTAAGTAAAGCTTTTATGAAAGTATACATACAGTAAGAATAGAAAATAATAACTTGTACCTACATGAAATACAGCAATAAAAAGATGCTCATGTGACCAAACTATGATAAAAAATATTAATAGCAACTCAGGTGGCCATCCTGCCCCCTAATCACTGTTCTGCATGGGTAATCACTATCCTAACCAATCAAATCAGATTAATCAATATGTCATCATTTGCCTCTTGCTTATTTGTCTCATATTTTGTATGTGGGATTGACTCATATCAGTTTGCAATTTTCTCTCTCATAGATTTCCAAGGCAATTTATCTTTTTATAACTGAGGGGTTTTTCCTTATATTATATTGATGCACTCTATTTATATATCTATATCTCTATCTGCACCTAATTCTACCTGTCCAACCATTTACGTATCATCTCTCTTTCTTTCTATGCATATATCCATATGTACATATATATATATTTAATTTCTTCTATTATATTATTCAGGGTCACTTGGGGTTTATGTTTTCAAGCTCTTAGAATTCTATTGTAATGACCACTTTTTATACCTATGTTTTTGTGAACATATGTACATTTCTTTGGAATAATCGACTAAGACTGGAATTGATTGGTTATTCAAAATACAGATGTTTATTTTTAGAAAAGACTGTCAAACCACTTTTTCCTGAAATGACTGTGGAAAAATAGGGGATTCAGCAATGTATTTAATTAGTTTAAAGATGTCTACAGCTAAAATAAGGTAGCAGCATATTAAGCAGTCCTCCTGAAAAACTGACCATATGGACAACCAAAAAATTGTTGTTTGTTTATGGGGACAAGTAAAGCTTTTGTAAGTAGTGATGTGCAGAATGAAAAAAAAATGACAGTATGAGATCTAGAGGTACATCTTACTAACCAGTAAGACTCAAGTAAAAGATGCTCAGTTTCTTTCAAAAATGCTTCATAAATTAATGCAACATTTCATTGAATGATCTTCTTGAAAATCTTGCAAAGAGATAGCAATAGTGACAATATGTTTAACAAATACATTACCTTCCATTCAAGTTTTTATGATGGTAGAAAAAAATAAAGAACTTACTGAACTCTCAGTTAATGGTAAAAGTGTAGATTAATGATCAGCTAAAACAGAAGTTTCATTTCACTTTTATAAATAAAGGTGAATGCAGCTAAGAAACTGACCTTTGTTTCACCCATGCTCCTATGGAGAAGTCAGTAATCTGTTTGTTTGTTTTTTTAACCCATAACTCATCTCGGTGGTTACATAATAATGGAGCAGTCTCCAAAGCATAAAAGTAATTAGAAAAGCAAGCAGCATTATCAGCTATGACCCTAGAATGTTAGGCTATGGGCACTATCAATGTGCAATTGGAATTCTGTTCTCTGTGGGAGAACAGAGTGTAACTACACTGCTGGGCTTTTGTTTGATATCGTTTTCTACATGAAGATTTCTTTCTGAAATCTTTTTGTCATTAAATGATTCCACCAACAGTACAAATTAAAACAACCTATCAGCTTAATATAACCAAAATGTTATAATAGCACATCACCATTTCTGGAGCCTGCCCAGGCATGGAGTTATTGGTTTGCCTTCTCATCTCCCACCTTCATTTTATGATGGTGATGGTAAGTCATAGTGAATAATTCATTTTAGGCTTTGCCAAAACTATTCCCTTTAAATACAAGATTGTTTCCTTAGACTGCTACATAGCTCATGTAAATGTTAGCATTTTAGTATTTTTCTCAGAGTAAGAAATGGCAATCTTCTAATAAAGAGATTTGTCTAAAGTTTGATAAAGTGGATATAAGGAAAGCAAGTTCATTTTTTTTATAAGACAACCCTCAGACCACTTTATAAACAGTAAACTGTACTCTCTTGACTTGTCAATTAAAATGGAATCTTCTGTCAGGAAGCATCAACACAAACAAGGTGCCTTGAGAAAGCTAAAATTTCAGGATTCCTCTAAACATATGAAATCAGAATTTGTACTTGTAAAATGGATGGTGGATGGTTCAGAGTTTAAATTTTCCCCAATAAAATTAAGAAACTTCAGGTTTCCTGCTATACTAAATACTTGAAAGCTACTACATTAATCAATAAAAGTAAGAATTTATTCTTTTGCCTGAGTGATTTTAGAAGTAAATCAGCAGGCAACTTTCTTGATTTTTAAGCAGTTTAATACAACACTAATTTATTAACTCAAGTTCTGTAGGTCAGAAATCTAGGTAGGCCCAGCTGAGGTCTCTGCTTAGAACATCACAAGGCCAAAGTTAAGGTATTGGCTGGGATGGGCTCTTATATGGAGGCTTTGGGAAAGACTCCACTTCCAAACTCACTCAAGTTTTTGGCAGAATAAAGTTCTTTGCAGCTACAGAGCTGAAGTCTTTGTTTCTGTCAGCTGCTGGCATTTCTCAGCTCCTTAGGGCCACTCATCTTTGTCCTCATGTGGCTCCTCCATCTTTAAAATGGAGAAATGATATGTCTGGTCTTTTCCACACTTCTTACAGTCTTGACCTCCCTTTCTGACATCAGTGAGGACTGCCCAAAGGTCTCACATGTGTTGGGACTTTTAATTAGTTTCCTTTTTCATGTGTGAAGGATGCTCCTGCATCTCAATTAATTTACAGAGTAGAAATGTTACAAATTTCCTAACACCATTGAAAGGACATGCTAATTCCATATGTTCTCCATGTATGACCTATTTAGATTTACTCCAGGAGAATGTTCTTTAAAATATCACAAAACCCAACACAAACAGCAGTAGATATTCCTAGCAAAAAGGAATCATGCACTCATGTTATGATTATCTTTCATAGTGTATACTACCCTGAGTTTCCAGACTACTCTAGACTCATCTAAAACAGACACATTATTTTATTCAACACTAGGGCCTAGCATAGTGTTGGCATGTTGGAGGCTCCTGTTAGTTTCAAATGACAGAACAAACAAAACAAACAACTTTTTCTACTTATATAATAACAAGAATTTATTTATAGAACTGAAAATTTGCTAGGTTACTGACTCCAGGCAATGCTTGGCCCAGCTGCTCAATGCCTTCTCTCCATCTTTCTGTCTCTCTGGCTGTATCCTAGACTTTCACATTGTGGTCTCTAGCAGCTTTTGTCTCTCTCCTTATGGTAGCAAAGTGATTATCAAAGTTCTCTAGGCCATACTTCCTTAATCCACATAGTAACATTCTTAGATAAATATCTTCTGTTTACTATTTCCCAAAAACTAGCAAACGGCTTTTAGGATATCATCATTTCTGACTAGGTACCATGTCTATCACTGAAACCCTTATCCCTGATCTTAGGAGAAATGCTTTCATTCTCTCATCCTGGTGTAGATGCTGGCTATAGGTTTTTTACATATGCCTTTCTGAAACTGAGAAAGTTTCTTTCAATGCCTACTTTTTGAAGTGTCTTATCAAGAAAGGATGCTGAATTTTATTAAATGCTTTCTGAGCACCAATTGATATGATCCTGTGATTTTTCCCTTTTGATTTGTTAATGTGCTGTTTTACACTGCTTGATTTTCTTGTGTTGAACCACCCTTGCATTCTTGGTATAAACCCCACTTGGTCATAATGTATAATTCTTTTAATATACTTTTGTCTTCAATTTGCTGATATTTTGTTGAGAATTTTTGAATCTATGTTCATGACAGAGATTTGTTAGTAGTTTTCCTTTATTGCAGTGTCTTTAACCAATTTTGGTAGTAGAATGATTTTAGCTTCATAAAATGAGTTGGGTAGCTTTCCTTCCTCATCAAATTTTTGGGAGAGTTTGAGCAGCGTTGGTGTTAGTTACTTTTGGAATGTTTGATAAAATTCCCCTGGGAAGCCATCTGATCCTGGGGTTTTCCTTTGTGGGAAGAATTTTGTTGACTGATTGAATCTTTTCAATCAGTTTGTTGAGATCTTCTAAATGTCCTTGAGTCAAGATAGATAGTCATATGTTTCTAGAAATTTGTACATTTCATCTTAGTTTTCTAGTTTGTTGGCACATAGTGTTCATAGTGTTCTTTTATGATTTTTACAATTTCCTCAGGATCCATGGTTATGAACTCTCACTCATTTCTGATTTTGTTAACTTGTGTCTTTTTTACTTTTTTATTTTTTAGTCTAGCTAGGGGTCCATCATTTTATTGATTTTCTCAAATAACCAATATTTGGTTTTGTTGATTCTATTGTTTTATGGCTCTCCAGTTTATTTATTCCTACTTCAATTTTTGTTATTTCTCCTATTTTATTTTCTTTGGGGTTAGTTTGCTGCTATTTCCACAAATTCTCCAGGTGAGCAATTAAGTCCTCAAATGTTTCTTACTCTTGTTTCATAATATAGGTATTTAAGGCAATAATTGTCTCTCTTAGCTCTGCTTTTTCTGCATCCAATAAGGTCTGATATGTTGTATTCTCATTGTCATTCATCTCTGGATATTCAGCAATTTCTTTAGCACTTTCTTCTTTGCTACTGATTATTTAATAATTTTTTTTGTCTTCACATATTTGTGAAAGCTCTGGTTCATTGGTGATTACTAATTTCCAGCTTCACTCTGTTATGGTCAGCAAATGTGCTTTGAATAATTTCAATCTTAATAAATGTATAAAGGCTCAGTTTGTGTCCCAGCATATGATCTATCCTGGAGAACATTTCATGTGCACTGGAGAATAAAGTGTACCCTGGTGTTCTGAGGTGTAATGATCTATGCATGTCTGTCAGATCTAAGTCATTTATCAAATTGTTTAAGTTTTCTATTTCCTTATTACTCTTCTGTTTGGTTGATCTATCTGTAGATGAGAGCAGTATATTCAAGCCTCCCACTATTATGGTTGAAACATCTCTATCTCCCTTCAGTGTTGCCAGTATTTGCCACTATACTTGGGAGCTCCATGATGAGGAGCATAAGCATTTATGATTATTCCTTCTTGGAAAACTGTCTATTTTATTAATATGTAGCATCTTTCCTTGAGTCTTATGATGTCTATATACTTAGTCTATTTCATCTGATTTTAGTATAGCTACTCCTGCATAGAACCTCTTTTCCCATCCTTTCACTTTCAGTCTGATTATGTCCCTGCATCTAAAATGTGTCTCTTGCAGACAGCATATAGATGGATTATATTTTTGATCCATTCTGCCAATCTGTATCTTTTAATTGGTGAGTTAGCTCCATTAATATTTAATGTTATTACTTACTGCAAAAGAAGTTATTAAATCTATCATCTTATCCTTAAGCTTTTATACATCATATTATATATTCTTTTCCCTCTCTTTTTATCTGTTAAGTTACCATCACTGGTATTCTTCAGTTCTGCATCCTCTTCCAGTCTTCCCTCTCCTGTCTTTTATTTTCAACTGATAGGAATTCCTTTAGTATTTCTTGTAGGCCAGGTCCCTTGTTGACTAGTTCTCATAGTCTTTGTCTTTGAAAATTTCAATCTCTTCCTCAATTTTGAAGGACAACTTAACTGGATCAGGAATTCTTGGCTAGGGTTGCAAGGGTGGTGTAATGGTAGAATTCTTGCCTACCATGCAGGAGACCTGGGTTCAATTTCCAGTCTATGCACTTCCCCTCCAAAAAACAAGCAAATAAGCACAAACAGACAAAAATTCAACAAGTGGTGCTGCAATAATGAGATACTTACAAGGAAAAATAATGAAATGTGATCCTGACATACAGCATACAAGGAAAAAGAATTCTTGGCTGGAAGCTTTTCCCATTCAGAATTTTACATATATCATATCACTGTCTTGTTTCCATGGTGCCTATTGAGTATTTTGAACTGTCTTACATGCTTTCTTTTGTATGTAATATATCTCTTTTCTCTTGCTACTTTCAGGAATTTCTGTTTCTCTTCAACATTTGACAATTTGATTAGTTTTGTGTATTAGAATAAACTTATTTGTACTGATTCTATTTGGAGATTGTTGCCCTCTTTAATTTACAGAGGTTGTCTTTTATAAGGGTTGGGAAGTTTTCTCCAGTTATATCTTCAACTAACGTTCCTAGCCCTTCACTGTTCTCTTTTCCTTCTGGGACACCAATGATTCTTATATTTCAGTGCCTCTTGGTATCCATGATGTCCCTAAGATTCAATTACATTTTATCCATCTTTCTTGGCATTTGTTCTGTTGTGCACTGCAGTTCAATTTTTCCTTCTTCTAGCTCACATATTCTTCCTTCTGATACTTCAGATCTACATGCCATGTGTCTATAGTATATTTCTAATTTGGTCTATTGTATATTTCATCTCTGTGAGATCAGCCATTTTTACATTTATTCCTTCAAATTATTCTTTATGCTCTTCCAGCATCCTTTATCTCTTTATAAATATCTTTGTGTAGTTGTTCCATATTCTGTGTCCTATCTGATGTTTTGACTTTGTCATTGACTGGACCATTTTTTGCTTGGATCTTCACATGTTTTATGATTTTCTGTTGTATTCAAAGCATTTGATAATCATGATAAGTTTATTCTGCAAGTCAGTTTTCTTCACTTGTCTAAAGTTTTGTATTTACTTGGTTTTGCATTGAGGGTTTCCTTTTACACTTGGTTTGTCAGTAATTTCCCATCAAACCCAGGTCCAGATTTCAGGTAGAGGATATAATTTTAATTGAGGGTTTATTAACAGCTAGACTGGTGTGCACAGGAACTTCAGTGTGACCACCAGGTAGGAGACCTGAGCTTGATTCCTGACCCATACATCTCCCCCACAATTTAAATAAATAATAAGTAATATTTATATACACAACTAAAATATGAAAAAAATGCCAACCACAAAAGACAATCCTCACCAGCAGTGGGAGTCAGAAGGAGACACCACAAGATATAGTGCGGATGAACTGAGACTGGTTCCCAGAGAAGGGAAAAAAGTGAGAATTAAAGAAAAACAAATAAATGTAATAAAATAAAACAGAATAAAAATTTAAATTAAGCATCAATAAAATATAAATATATAAGATATATACAAATAAAATTAAAATAATGCCACTAATAAAAACATATATGTATATAAAAGATATATTGAGGAGAAAAGACAGAAGAAAAAGGTATATAGAGTGATAGCAAGCCTGTCTGCCCAGTCTTTCCATGTCCCTCCAGCAGGTGACACCAATGAGGTGCCTTCTCATCTCATCTCAGGCCATTGCCTGCAGGGACAAGCTAGAGAGGCAGCATGTATAGTGGGGGTGGGGTCACAGGTGTGGAAAGGCTGGTCCTGTAACATGGGATATGGGAGCCAATCATCACCTGGGGTGGGAGGAAGCAAACAACCAGCAACTAATGAAAGTTAGATTGAAGGGCAGCTCTTCCCAGTCCACACCTCCCTGCACCACAGCCTGCTTGCTCCCAGATGATTCCCTACAAATGTAGCCCACTGCAGTACCCATCCAAATCCTCCACATCTCTACTCCCCAACCCCCCTGAAGACCATTCTCAATTACTCACCCCCGGGATTGCAGTCCAGGTCATTTTCTGCCCAACCCCTCTATTTTCCCATGGAGCAAGGATGACTTACATCTGCCCCACTCTACCATCTCCCAACATCCTTGATTTTTAAGGTCAGTTTAGATGCTCCTCATTCCCGGAAAAGGACACAACATATTTCTTGTCACCCTTGATGTGAATTATACACCAATGGACAGTGACAACAGGAAATAAAATTAGGAAAGATTGGACACCAAAATGGGTTTCAAGAGTATATAAAAGGTCTCATTAAAATGGAACAAGTCTTCTAACCTTAAAATGCAGAAGTCTTTTAGTCTTAGCTTTCACAATTTAAAAATTGGAGTGGTAATATCAGGCCTATAGGATGAACTAAAGTACTTTATGTGAAGTGTTCAGTTGAGTAAGTAAGAGAATGTAATGATTTTGCACAGATTATAGGTACAATTCTCTTTATATGGCTCCGCAATCACCCAAAGAGCTTTGATGCTCTGTGGAATACTGGCATATGATCCAGGAATTCAAGGAGAGTTGAAGCTGTCAGATATAATTGTATGACACAGTATTCTTATTCCTATAACTACCCATACTAGTAAAAACTAATGTAAGATTTTGTATGCTCAAGAATGCCTTTAGTTCTTTTTCAGTTTTGAAGGAAAATGTCACTGGATAAAGAACATTAGGGTTTTTTTTTGGTTTTACTATTTCAGTGCCTTAAATATTCCATCCTATAATTTTTATTTTTTATTTGGTTTCTGAAGAGAAATGTAGTATAATCCCTATACTTGTTGCTCCATAGGTAAGATATCACCCTCTGGCTTCTTTTGTGTGATTTTTTTTTCTCCTTGAATTTGAGTATACACAATTTGAAATATTCCCAGGTGAATGACAATGTATTTATCATGCTTGCTTTTCTTTGATTTTCTGTTTCTGTACTTTGGTGTCTGTCATTAACTTTGGAAATTTGTGCAAATTTTTTCTCAAATATTTTTTCTCCCTCTTTTCCTCCTTCTCCTCTTGATCCTCCAATTAAACTTATGCTTCACTTTTGAAATTGGAGGTGCTGATCATTGTTATAAGGCAAAAATTAAATTTTCACCAAAATTCAAAGTGCAGAAACAAAATTGTCTTCATTAATTGTTGACATTTTCCATCCAAATAAAATGCCTTACAGAAACTAGAAAAAGACATAAACAAAAGCAAATAATAAATGAGCAAAGTTGCAGGGTGCTACTCAAATCTAAAATAGCAATTTTATACACTAGAAAAGAACCTTGGAATTTTTCATTTAAAAGCATACAGTGACCTCAAATAATTGAAAAAGAAGTATATTTTACAATTGTACAAGCTAATCCACAATGAAATGTTTAAAGCAAACTCATTTCATGTGTTGCCAATCTTCCTTTTTTTATAGTGCATGAAATCAATGGTAAAAATGGCTTCTCAGGGAACCTTTTGACAATCTTACAATAGTGGCAAAGTTATTGTTCAAGAAATAGTTTATTTTTATTGATTTTAACCCACATATTATTTTCAGTGTATCTGGATACAGTCATTTGTTTTGTTTTTTTTGTTCTGTTTTGTTTTAATATGCATTTGAGTACAAATGATGATATTTGTGAATAACAATTTTGTGATAACAAATTAAAAGAATGTAATTAAGATTTTGTAAGTCTTAAAAACCTATTTTATAAAGTGCTTTAAAATGTGTCATTTTTGAGAAGTAATTCATGATAATATATCTTTCATAATTTAACTATTGACACTATTGTCTTTAAGACATTGCTTAATACTCAACATAGATTTATCCATCTTAAACCATAAGCCTTGTTTTATGAATGTTTAAGTTATATTGCAGGTTTCATCAATTTCTCTACTAATTTACTTGCTGATGGATTATTACTTTAAACAAAATATATTTCATACATTTTTATGTTTTCTATTTTTATAGTTTTATGATATTAATGTGTTTGCACATAAATTTCTCCACACATTTTGATCCTTACAAAAGAGTATTGCACACATATCATTGTTCCCCAGCACAAACACTGTTATAGTCACTTAGGTTTACATAAGTTTTTCAAAATATATAATAAATATAAAATAAGTGTAATTATATTGGTAGAATGGTATAATTTCAAAAGATAATCAAGAATAGTTCCATCAATTTCTATGTTTCAAACTTAAAATTTTATCCCAAAACATTTGCTTCTATTTGAATGTTTTATTACACCACACTTCATGTATGTTAACAATGCAATTACTCTTAAAGAATTGCACATGTAAACAGGTATTAGACATAACATCTACTATATTTTTGTAACTACTTATAAATTCCAAGTTTTAAAGAAATTTACAGGAAATATAACTATTTGTACTTGGTTAAACATTTTTTCAAAGTCTCACAGCATGTACCCACGATTAGGTATGTGAAATAAAGGTCACACCCCAAATTTAGTGAATTATATCTCCATGGAAACAATCCAACCAAAATGTCCCACCCTTCAATATAGAATCAGTAGAAGAACAAAGCTTTCTGGGGAATGTAATAACTTCAAGCCAGCAAAATTAGATTGTTGCAATATATATGACAGACAAAGAAAAATAAAAAATAAGTATAAGTCAAATGATCAGTTATTGGACTGCCAAAATTGCAAACCAAAATGGAAATAAACTGTAGCATGCATCAAGAAGTGAGTCCATATCTTTTCCTTCACTTGCTACCACATGTAAATTAAGACCCTTCTTTCTAATGTACATGGTACTTTATCCTACAAATTTGGTGATAACAGGTAACATATTATGCAATTTAATGATGTGCTTGAATAGCATCATACAACTCAGATACTTATAAGGTGGGACAGAAAAATTAATGAAACAGAACACAAGTGGATTATATGACTAAAAGCAGAATTTTATGTATGGAGAGAATTTACTGTTAAAGATCTTACTGGCCCTACACAAACACACACTGACACACACATGGACACATATAACACACACACACACTTCATCACACACTGATTAATGTAATGTAAGCATTGAATAGGAAATTCTGGTGTTCTTGATTCACTAAACAATCCTTATTTTCCTTCTTTAATACATAATATCAGCAGGAGTGAAACATCTCCTTGGTGACAGAATTTCTTCTCTTGAATTTCCCTCACCCATTGAAGCTTAAGTTATTAAAAACTTCATTTTGTATAGTAATTTACTAGACAGCCATGAAAGGTAAAGTCATCATTATCACCACAACTTTCTTTAATCTGTGGCTCCATAGACCCATGCATGGTAAGAATATTAAAGAATGTGCCCTTACTTGATCTTTGCCTAATCTCTGATATTGTGCCCCAAACTGATTTCAACTCTCTGACAGTGTAACTCCATCTTATTCTTCATTTGTATTACCCATGATTTTTTGGTGCTTTGGTTACTGATTTACAAATTCCCAAATGGTTCAAATCCAAAACAACATTCTTCATTCAAAAGGACAAGAAACTGCCAACTTCAAATCTATCAAGAATGGTCCTAATAAAGCTGTGGAGCTGTTAATACTTAGGATGATGTCTTTTAACTGCTATGCACTATTTGCCATTGGTTTTAGTTTCTTAGGCTGCTCAAAACAAATACATTGAAATGGATTAGGTTAAACAGTGGAAATATATTTTTTTCTCAAAGTTTTGGGTTTGGGAAACTCCTCATATAAAATCGTAATCAAAGCAATGCTTTACTCCTGAATATTGGTAATCTGGGGGTGGCTGATGGAAATCTTTAGTTCCCCAGTCATATGGCAAAGAACATGGCAGTGTCTGCTGGTCTCCTTCTTCCCCTCTGTGTTTCATTGGTCTCAGCATCTTACTTTTATGGTTTTCTCTCTCCACTGATAAAATTAAGACCAATCTTGATTGACATGGGACATGTCTAAACTGAAATAAGTTCATCAAAATGTCTACTTACAATTGACTCACATCCACAGGAATTGATTAGATTTAGTAATGTGTTTTTTCTGGGGAACCTACCATTTCAAACCACAACATTCCAAACTCTGAACCCAGAAAGACATAATTTTCCATATGCAAAGTACATTAATTCCATTCAATACACCAAAAAGACTAATCATTTCATAAGCAGTGCTTTGTACAAAGTTTCTTAAATTTGGTTACAGGTGTGGTCTTCCTGGGGCACATTTACCCAATGTTGGTGGACTAGTGAAAATGAGAGAACAAGTTATTTTCTTCCACTATACAGTGGAGAGGCAGGCAAAGGGTAAACATTTCCATTCCCTGTAAGGGACAGGTAAATTTGTCCAGTCTGTTCTGTTCAACTGATGTTGCCATTAGGTGACCTTGGTAAGAAACAGTTGAAATGTGCACTCCAGCTGGGAGAACTGGCAGTCCTCTTGGAAAGAGGTGTACTTTGATAAAGATAGCTGGGTCTCAGGAAGCTTCTTTCAGTCCCTAGCTAGTTTGCAGAGGACCAAACTGGGCCCAATCATGTAAGTTAATTAGAATTTGGCCATTATTATGTAAATATATCATACAAACTGCTTGCAAGCAGTTAGAGGAGTAGAAGAAGAGAGAGGAGAATCTTATGAGAGAGAGGAGAATTTTATGATAGAGCATCTCATCAGAATCTTATCCAAGAACAGAGTGCTCTGCTGTAGATTCCTACTAAGGAGACTCAGAATGCTGTTTCTAAGATTTCTGTGGGTTTTTATTAATGAGACTTGGAATGCTGTGTTCAAGACTTCCCAGCACTTCTCTTCAGGTGTTGGTGCCATCTTATCTGGTGATGCCTTATTTTTGAAAGCTCTCTTAATGACTTTTTAAAATTACTTTCCTAATAAAGTCTGCTTTTTTATATCACTGAAGTCTGTATTGCCTGTGAAACTGAACCTATACATTAAATGGCTAAAAAATCACATTGTTTTTCATGTGACAAAATTGGCACTGTGAGCAGGATTCACATTTCAGCACCACTTCATAGTGGTGAAAGTCAGGAAGACAAGCTTTAGAAAATCTGCATAAATGTGTAATATGTTCTGAATACTGTACTGCTTTATTAGGACCATTCTTGATAGATTTGAAGTTGGCAGTTCCTTGTCCTTATGAATGAAGAATGTTGTTTTGGATTTGAATGTTTTATCTCCTTAGTTCTTGCTTTCTACTGCTATAAGACATTTGGGAATTTGTAAATCAGTAACCCCTCTTCAAGATTTACTTGAGATAAATTAATAGTGGACCACAAGCCTTGGACATCAATTGAGAGAATATCATTTTTTAAAAGGTCCTCTAAGCCCAAGGCAAAAAATCAAGAAATCCAAAGATGGGATTATTCATTTTACTCCTTGCTTGCAAAGGTATGGGTAAAATGCATGGGACCCTGTGAAGATTGGGGGAATACAATTGAACAGGGAGAGCCTATTCACATTACTGTTTGTCTAGAAAACATTCCATTAGAAAAAGGGAAAAAATGGCTGGAGTGTGTAGAGGAGGATGGGCTTTATTAATGACATGTAGAATGGTATATATAAAAATGTGTGAACATGAAGATCTAGCAGTCTCTGAAAGAATTGATATGTAAAGGAATTGGCAGAACTACAGGGAAAACTATCTATGCTGCAAAACCAAAATTTTATTTTGGGAAATCAAGTTTGGAAAATTGGTCAGTAGCTGAAAAAGCTGCAGTCCATGTGGCCTAATATAAATATAAGAAGAGATGAGGTAAAGTGAATAAAAAGAAAGTACATATGGTACTAGCCACTGCTACTGCTGATTAGGAACTTGATAAGTGGGATGGTGATGTGTGGGATGAGATAGATGATGATGATAATGATGATGAAAAAGATGGGAATATCTTAAATGAAAAAGTTTGTCAGAAATAAAAGAGTAAATATCCTCCAGAAATAGGAGCTCACCCTATACAAAGGCAAAAAGAAGAGAAACAGGCAATCAGCTACTTTCAAAACCAGTATAGAAGATTTTACTCATCAAGAAATAACTGACATTCTTAGATGTTTTACTCAGAAAACTGGTGAGCCATTTATTGCCTGGATGGTCAGGATTGCTGATGTAGGGGCTGGAGAAATGGTGCTAAACTATGCCAATTACACAAATTTTGTACAAGTTAGCACTAATTCCTTCATACTGCTTTTCAGGGCTTTAGTCAGCAGACTGGAGAAAGTTCTAACTTACTGGCATTGGCTGCACAAGGGTGTGATAAACCATACCATCTGACACAATGCAGCTGCAAGGTGAGGGACCCTGGTACATTTTGTAAGATGCTATGCAGAGACTGAAAGAGGAAGTTATGAAGTCAGCAATCATATTAGGAGAAGCCAACACATACCACCTCCTCCCTGTCAATGCTGCACAAAGAAATGTTATCATTAAGACAGCACCTCCAGCATATAAACAGTTGATAATGACTTTATTATTAGGAGAAAGAGGCAATACACTTAACAAAGTCTTTGATAAAAAGGCAGAGCTGGGAGATGTGGGAGATTGGAATGTAGGAAAAGGAAAGATCAAGAGATATAATGGGAGTCAGTTCCCCAATATCAGTAACACGATTTCCACACAGAGACATGTTCCAAGCCCTTCTGGAGGCTGGGATTGACCAGGAAAGTATTAACGGTTGGTCAAATAATGAGATGAAGAGAATGTATGAAGAAAAATATAAACCAAATTATAATCATATAGTGAATACTGATAATGCTCCTACTCCTAGTAAAGAAGAAGATCTGCATCCAGCTCCATTGGCACCTCTGTACCCTAATTTAACCCCTTTTTTTCAGACAAAGGGCTAAGGCCAAACCCCATTATCTGTGACACTAAATTTTGGCTCCCCTATGGTTTTACATCTTATATTTTTGAATTGAAAGCCATTTAATATTGAGAAACTCCTTGCTTGCAAGTTTATCTTCACAGTTTTTCTTTTAACTTAAAAAATCTATTGACTTTGAAGAAACTCCTGTCTTGATATGTGCCATTAATTTTTATTTAACAAACTGTATATTGATATTGCAAATATGTATTAATTTTAAGTATTTGACATTATTCTGACAAATACATGATGGTCATTGTATGGGTTGAAATGTTTGCTTGAAGTAATGACTTAAATATGAAGGATATAAATGATGGGATTTTATTAAAAGGAAAAAGAGAATAGTCTATCCTAAGATAAAATGAATGGCTATTACAAAATGAGGAAAATGTAAGACAAAGCCTGAATAGATACAGTAATTTTCTGAAGATTTGTGGAAAAGAAAATTATCATTAAAGTCAAGAAAAATTTAATGGGCCTATCTATAAAATTTTTGAAAACTTTAATATCAAATAACATACAGATACAAGACTCAAATTTAAGTTTCTCTCTGTTAAAATTTACTTGGATTGTTGGCCTGTTTTAGTGAAAAGTTATAAAAATCTTTTCTACATAATACATGTAAAAAGCAGAGAGTCTGTTTTTTATCAAAATAACTTCTTGCACTTTATGTTAACTTTATCATGTCCTTGGCTGTAAAGAAAAAAGAATCATCTCACTGCTTATAAAAGGTTTACTGATTCATTGGCAGTGGCCTATAAGTTACAGAATAATTGGGAAATGCATGGAAGGGAGTCATGGAGAAAAACATGGAAAAACAAATATGGGAAATTGTTCAATGTACTAATGTATCTGTTTTTCATGTAGATGCCTACTCAAGCCTAAATTCACCTGAACATGAGTATAATGCCACTGCAAATGCCTTGGCGAAAACTGCTGTGAATACCATTGCTGAAGAAGACTTTGCTCACGCTCAGCAAGTGCATTGGCAATCTGGACATTTAAGCACACAATCTATGCACAGGTGGGTACAAACCAGAAGGATTGATTTACTTTTCCTATTTTAAATCAGATTAAAAATCAGTGTGAAATTTGTAAAAAAAAGATGCTTTACAAGCAATACCAAAAATAAATAACAGGGAAATTGGCAAGAGGAACATTCCCTGCTCAAATATGGCAAATTGATTCCATGCATATGCAGCCGTGTAGACATCTTCTCTGCAGTGCTTGCTAACTGTACATACCAATGTGCCACTCAAAGAAATACTTGTAAAATTTTAGATATCATTATATTATGGATCCCCTTTTAAAAATCCAAAGCGACAATAGTTCATGTTTTAAGGGCAATGAATAATTAGTCTTTATGAATAGGAAACTAGGAAGAACAAAATCATGCTCCTAATGTAACATCTCATGCAGGAGGATTTGACTCCACTTATCAAAATTTGCTCTAAAGTCAGAATAAAGAAACACAACCAAGACAGGACAAAGTCTCCTGAAATAATAACAGAGGAAAATGATAATACAATGATAATGACCTATGCTAGAAAAAAATGAATTAATATTACCTATTAATAAACTTTTTATTCATGAATAAGCATGTTACAGTATATGTTACCTTGAACAATATCCAGAAGAATGGCTAAAAGTCTGGCATGTGAGCTCATACCTATGCCTCAGTGCATAACATCTCTCACCACTGGATCTGTGCTGAACTCCTGACCGATGCAGATGAAGAACTTCCATGATGAATAACATCCACCACTGAACAGAACTGGACTTAGCTAAATCTAACAACTGCTCAAAATGGACTTGTGCTGTTTCATGTGTAGAATGTTGTGTATATATATATGTGTGTGTGTGTGTGTGTGTGTATGATAATTAAGATTCTATTGAAATTGCTAGAGGAAGAAATAGATGAGGAAGTAAAGGTTATACACACCCTTTCCCAAGACTGTTTGCAGTTCTGGTGGACATCTCTGACTGGGACTTTGTGTTTGATGTTGATAACATTGGCCAGTATAATAGCATCTTTGATTCTACTTTGTTGTTTTTTATCTTGTACTCTTTGTCAAACATTAACGGGAAACTACAAAGCATGAGCCATTACTTGGACTTCTGGGTACTTTGCTTTATATACTGATCTAAGAATACTGATTTGAGAATGTTATGCCATGGCAGAAGCATTGAAGATGTATACTGGGTGAGTGATGTTTCTTTTCTTGCCCCAGGCTAGGTGACTTGATCTCTTAAACTAAGAATACTATACTGGCTAGGTGATGTTTCCTTTCTTGCCCCAGGCCAGGTGGCTTAATCTCTTAAATACTGTACTGGATGGGTAGGATATTCCTTTTCTTGCCCCTGACCAGGTGGCTTGGTCTATTAATCTAAAGTACTATTGCTGTATGCAGATCTGTTCCTAATGTATATTCTTGTTGTGCTGATTCAGTAATGTTCAAATCATGTAGATACATGAATACCTTTAGGCTTGTATAAAAATATTTTAATGCTTTGTCTTGTATTTAAATGAAAGTATATGTATAAACTAAATTTACTCCCAAAAATGACCATGGCTTATATTGTGAACAAATCAGACTCTAAGGGCTGAATCTAAGGGAAAGATACATTTGTAGAGTCTGTTCTGTTCAACTGATGTTGCCATTAGGTGACCTTCGTAAGAAGTAGTTGAAGTGTGCACTCTAGCTGGGAGGATTGACTATCCTCCTGGAAGGAGGTGTGCTTTGATGAAGATGCCTGGATCCCAGGGAGCTCCTCTTGGTCCCTAACCAGTTCCCAGAGGACAAAACTGGGCCCAATCACATAAGCTAATTGGAATTTGGCCACTATTGTGTAAAGATATCATACAAATTGCTTGCAAGCAGTTAGAGGAGTAGAAGAAGAAAGAGAGAGGAGAATCTTATGAGAGAGAGAGAGCATCTCATTAGAATCTTATCTGGGAAAAGAATGCTCTGCTGTGGATTTTTACTAAGGAGACTCAGAATGCTGTTTCTAAGATTTCTGTGTATTTTTATTAATGAGACTTGGAATGCTGCTTCCAAGACTTCCCAGTATTTGTCTTCAGGTATTGGTGCCATCTTATCTGGTGATGTAACTATGCCTTATTTTTGAAAGCTCTTTTAATTATTCTCTTTTATTAACTTTTCTAATAAAATCTGTTTTTTTATCACTGAAGTCTGTGTGGTCTGCAAAACTGAACCTATAAATTAAGGGGTCACAAATATCACATTGCCTTTCATGCAACATTCTCCTAGGGAGATACTGGAAGGAAAACAAAGGTCACAGGTCCCAAACAATACCAAAACCCTGCAGAGAATAAAACATTAAATTTCAAGGTCTGATAATCATCTCTGAACAAGATTTTGCCCTCTGGGGCCTGATAGAATGACAGCTCCAATCCATAGTGCTTGCATGGTGGACATGCTCTCCAAAACACTCACCTTCATGAAGGATTGTGGTGACAGCTTTCTCATGTTTTGGTTTTTAATTGAATACTGTGATATTAACAGTTCTGAATCTAAATTTTGGAGGGAAAGGAGTCTGTAATTTCTTGAAAATGTATTCTGTTCAAATGACTCTAACAAAACATTAATACTCATATTGCCTTTGCAGCAAAAAAAATACTTGAATAATATAGTTCAACTACTATTATTCAGTTTGTTCACAGTTTTGTACTCCACCTCACGTACATTGCCAGAGAAAAAGTTGTTTCCTATATTTAATCCATGTTCCTATTTATGTTGGGAAAGCTAGTCTGCAATTATTAGCCAAGTTACACTGTCATATCTAGATATGCAGGTACCTGTTTTAATGTTATTGTACTATTAAAATTCTTTGTATGTATTAGACAAAAATAAAAATGTTATTAAGCAATAATTTTGCTTAATAATTTTGGTTACAATGACAGATTGAAGGAAATATTTACCTCTACTTCCTCCCCAAACACAATTAAATAATGGTGAACTTATGAGATAATTTGAAACCCATAAAAACAAATAAAAGTAGAAAGAAGGTCCAAATGAGGGGCCATATTAGGCATTCTGTATGATAAGAAAGTTCACAAATAAAGGATTAAAATTCATCATCTAAGGGTGATGCAATGGTGGCTCACTGGCAAGAATTCCCACCTGCTGAGCTGGAGACCTGGGTTCAATTCCCAGGGCCTGTCCCTGCAAAAAAAAAAAAAACCTCATCATCTGCTCTCAACCTTAGAAGTAAAGATACTACTACCCTTCTTCTAAAGTAGCACAATGTATAGGCTGCACAGGTGTAAGGAGAAAAGCATCAGCCTAGAGACAAAAGGCACTTAAAGAAGGACATGGAGGTGAGGGATACCAGTAAACATGGACTTTTGGGGGAATATAGATATTATAAAATGTGAAACCCTCTGCTATACTGAAGATATTTTGCAGAATGTTGGTGGCCAACTTGCACTCAACTGGGAAAATATTGGTAATTTCTTTTCAGAATAATTCACTCTTTGACAAAATGGTATTTAACATCCTTTAAATCTACACATCCCTCTCCAATAAAGGTCAGGTCTAATAAGGATCAGGTGTTGATATGTCCAGTTCATGCGTGCTGCAATTCCAATATACATATTCCTCTTAATATTCAACTTGAAGCTGATGATCCTCAGGTTATTTCGGATAGTCTATAATTTAGAAGACAGAGAACCAAGGAATAATAATATTGGCAGAATAAAAGAAAACCAGAGTAAGCAGAGGTATTGCTGGGAATAGGAGAAATGATTTTGTAAAGCAGTAAAATCTTCCATTTGGAAAAAAGAGGAGAATTCCTCCAAAGAGAACCCAAGGGAACTGGGAAATGTAATTGCTTCAATATTTGCAGCATAAAACTCACACTGGGCTGATATACAAACCTTGTTAAATGCCCTGATAACAGGAGTAAAATAGAATGGTAATAGAAAAGGTAAAGTAGAATGCAAGTAAGGAATGAGGAGAAAATCCTGAATGGAATCCAAATGACCCAGGCAACTGTGCTATATTACAGCATTATAAAGAGTGTATTGTTGTGGATCTGTGAAAAGTGATCCCTAAGGCTAAAACTTTCAAATTACAAAGTAAGACAGGAACCAAAGGAAAGTCCATCAGCTTTCCATGAAAGAATGTATACTACTTAAAGGTAGTACATTGATATAAATATGGAAAGCCCAGAAAATATTACAAACATAAATATGACTTTTATTACTCAAAGTTTTCATCATATAAGGAGGAAGCTACAGAAAATGGATAGAGCTCTAGAAATGCCTAACTTGGGATTGGTTAAAAGAGCATTTTAAATTAATAACAACAGAGACCAAGTTAAAGTACACTGATAGGTTTAAAACTATGCAGTATTTGAGGACTGATACCTTAGGAAGCAAGTGGCGCTGTTCAGAAATCTAATAAATCAGGAACAACAAAGATGAGGCTATAAGAATAAGGTAAAATCCCTGGGCCCCCCTCTAGAAATAGGAGGGATTTCTAAAGAATAAAGAACCAGCTGATGTGCATACTGCAATAAAGGACAACAGAAGTGGGATAGCCCTCATTACCCCCAGGGAAAAACCTGAGAGAAGAAAGACGAGTCAAATTCTAGCAGCCCTAATGAGAGGAGATGATGCAACTGAGAGCAACTAGGAGTGCAGTGGCCAAGGGTCTCTATTAGAAGAAACACCACTTCTCCTAATCTTTCACCAAGAGCTTCAGGTAGCAATACCTGTCAATACAATCTTATTAATACAGGAGCCATGTAGTCATTAATAATAAGAAGCTATGTGATTTCTGACCAATTGTTACTGTAATGTCAGTATCCAGTAAGAGAGGAAATAAACCATTTCAGGGGTTAGACTGCCTAATTGGGATTGAAATATAAAGCTTAGTTTCCTGTAGGCAATAGGATGTCTAGCTACCCTGCTAGCAAGAGACCTGTCAACCAAGTTAAATGCACTGATAACCTTTTCACCAAATTATTTGTCTTAAAAGTGCCTCCAGGCCAAGCTTGGCAATTGCAAGCTACAGTACAGTTCACTGAAGGAATAACCAGGCTATGCGTATCTCAGAAAAAATCTTGGATGTCGTAAAACCAGAGATGTGGGTTGATGGAAAACCCACAGATGCAAAAACAGTAAGACCAGTCCAAGTGAATTTCAAATCCATATACTATACAGCATGTTAAACAATACCCACTTAAAAAGGAATCCAGAGAAGGAATTGCTCCATTAATAGAGATATTTTTAAAACATCAATCAATATGACACTGCCGATCTCCATATAACAATCCATTATTGCCAGTGCAGAAGCCATGCATTCAAAATGAACACCAGTATGTGTAAGATCTCTGGAATTTCAATCATATTGTAGAAGACATCCACCATGTAGTTTCAAATCCATATACTTTACTTAGTATTGCACACCCCTTAATCCAGAACCTCAAGAACTTTTTATTTTTGAAAGAGAAGACCTCTTGACTAATATAAAACAACAATACACTTGGGCTATTCTTCCAAAAAGATTAAAAACATACTCCCACAATATTTGGAGAATGTTCGTGACAGATTTATGAGGATAACACTTGCAAGGAATATTCTTACAGTATGTAAGTAATCTTTTTAAAATATGTTTATCAAGAAATCTTCATGCACATTCATTCCATACATTGTTGTCATGGTCAGGTTCATGTGGCAACTTGACCAGGTGGTGGTACCTGTGTATCTGGTTGGGCAAGTGCTGGCCTGTCTGTTGCTATGAGGACATTTCATAGAATTATATCATGAGCATGTTGGCTGCATCTGCAGCTTATTCCATTTGTCATCAGCCAAGGGGAATATGTTTGGCATTGAGTGACATTTAATCTAGTCATGGAAGGCTTTTAAGGAGCTTCTGTTCTCTTTCTGCTTTGACCAGTGAGCATCTCCTGTGGAGTTTGTCCAGACCTACCATTGGAGTCATCAGCTTCACAGCCTTCCCTATAGATTTTAGATTTGCTTTCCCATGGATACATGAGACACTTTTACAAATTTTATATTTACAGATATTTCCTGTTGTTTCTGTTTCTCTAGAGAACTCTAACTAATATAGCTTGGTACCAAGAGTTTGTGAGGGCTATTATGGTGGGAAAGTCTAGGTGGAAGCCACTAGAACTGCCCCTACTAACAAAATAGTAAATCAGAAGCAATACCAGATTCCTGGAAGGATTGCAGAGATTACTGCCACTCTTAAGGCCCTGAAGGATCCCCATTCAAATCTCCTAATTGGCCTGTGCAGAAAGCAGATAGGTCTTGAAGGATGACAGTGATTATCATAAGCTTAACCAGGCAGTAACTCCAGTTGCAACTGCTGTTCCAGATGTGGTATCATTACTTAGCAAATCAATACATCCCTTGGAATCCAGTACATAGCTATTGATCTGGCAAATGTTATTTTCTCAATAGCTGTTAGTAAGGACCACCAGAAACAATTTGCTTTCAGCTGGCAAGGTCAGAAATATACTTTCACTGTCCAACCTCAGGGGTATATCAACTCTACAGTCCTATGTCATGATCTTGTCCACAGGGACCTTGATCTTTTCTCCTTCCCACAAGACATCACACTGTTCCATTATATTGGTGATATCATGTTTATTGGACATGGTGAGTAAGAAGTAGCAAATACTCTAGACATATTGGTAAGGCATTTGCATGTCAGAGGATGGGAGATAAATCCAAGAAAATACAGGGGCCTTCCACTTCAGTGAAATTTCTAGGTGTCCAGTGGTGTAAGGCATGTTTAGACATCCCTTATAAGGTGAAAGAAAAATTGGTGCATCTGGCCCCTCCTATGACCAAAAAAGAGGCACAATGCCCAGTTGGTCCTTTTGGATTTTGGTGACAACATATTCCTCATTTGAGTGTGTTAATCTGGCCCGTTTATTGAGTGACCAGAAAAGCTGCTAATTTTGAGTGGGGACCTGAACAAGGGGAGGTTCTGTGATAGGCCCAGGCTGCTGTACAAGTTGCTCTGCCAATTGGACCATATGACCCAGCAGATCCAATGGTGCTGGAAGTACCAGTGACAAATAGAGGTGCTGTTTGGATTCTTTGGGAGACCCCTATAAGAGAACCACAATGCAGACCCTTAAGATTTTGAAGTAAACCTTACCATTTGCTTCAGACAACTACTCTCCTTTTGAGAAACAGCTTTTGGCCTGCTACTGGGCCTTAGTAGAAATTGAACACTTAACCATGGGCCACCAAGTTACTATGTGACCTGAGTTGCCTATCACAAGCTGGGTGCAGTCTGACCCACCAAGCCATAAATTTGGGTGTGCACAGCAGCACTCCATCATAAAATGGATATGGTATATATGAGATAGGGGCAGAGCAGGTACTGAAGGCACAAGTAAGTTACATGAGGAAGTGACCCAAATGCCCATGGTCTCCACTCCTACCACATTATCTTCTCTTTCCCAAACCAGAGCTATAGCCTCTTGGGGAGTTCCTTACAGTGAGTTGACTGATGAAGAGAAAACTTGGGCCTGGCTTACAGATGGTTTAGAACAATATGCAGGTACCACCTGACAGTGGTCAGCTGTAGCAATACAACCCCTTTCTAGGGTGTCCTTGAAAGACAGTGGTGAAGAGAAATTCTCTCAATGGGCAGAACTTTGAGAAGTGCACCTGGTTTTTCATTTTGTTTGGAAGGAGAACTGGACAGAGGTCCATTTGTATACTGACTCATGGGCTGTTGCTAATGGTTTGGCTGGATGGTCAGGGACTTGGAAAGACCATAATTGGAAAATTGGTGGCAAAGGGGTCTGAGGAAGAGGTATGTGGACAGACCTTTTTGAGTGGGCTAAAAACATGAGGCAATTTGTGTCCCATGCAAATGCACACCAGAGGGTGACTTCAGCAGAGGAAGATTTTAATAATCAAGTGGATAAGATGACCTGTTCTGTGGATACCATCAGCCTCTTTTCCCAAACAACCCCTGTCATCACCCAATGGGCTCACGAACAAAGTGGTCATGGTGGTAGGGATAGAGGTTATGCATGGACTCAGCAACATGGACTTCCACTCACCAAGGCTGACTTGGCTACAGCCACTGCTGAGTGCCCAATCTGCCAGCATCAGAGATCACACTCAGACTATGATATGGCACCATTTCCTGAGGTGACCAGTGGGCTACATGGTGGCAGGTTGATTACACTGGACCATGCCCTTCATGGAAGGGGCAGTGATTTGTTCTAACTGGAATAGATATGCACTCTTGATATGGGTTTGCTTTCCCTGCACACAATGCTTCTGCCAAGACTAACATCTATGGACTTACAGAATGCCTTCTTCATCATCATGTTATTCCATACCACATTGCTTCTGATCAAGGGACACATTCATGGCAAATGAAGTGTGGAAATGGGCACATGCTCATGGAATTCTCTCATCTTACCATGTTCTCCATCATCCAGAGGCAGCTGGATTGATAGAACAGTGGAATGGCCTTTAGAAAACTCAATTACAGTAGCAACTAGATGGCAATACCTTAACAGGCTGGGCTAATGTTCTCCAGGAAACTGTGTATGCTCTGAATCAGGGCCACTGTATGGCACTGTTTCTCCCATAGCCAGGATCTATGAGTTCAGGAACCAAGGATTGGAAATGGACTGGCACCACTCACTACTAACCCTAGTGATCCACTAGGAAAAGTTTTGCTTCCTCTCCCTGCAACCTTGAGCTCTGCTGGTCTACAGGTTTTAGTTCCAAAAAGAAGAGTGCTTCCACCAGGAGAAACCACAATTATTTCATTGAACTGGAATCTAAGACTGCCACCTGGTCACTTTGGGCTACTCATGCTCCTGGATCAACAAGCCAAGAAGGGGATTACATTACTGGCTGGGTGACCCTACCTATCAGGGGGAAATAGGATTGCAAGTACACAATGGAGGTAAAGAAGAGTTTTCCTGGAATATAGGAGATCCCCTAGGGCATCTTTTAGTACTACCATGTCCTGTGATTAAAATCAATGAAAAACTGCAACAACCCAATCCATATAGGACTACCAATGGCTCTGAAACTTCAGGAATGAAGGTTTGAGTCACCTCATCAGGGAAAGAACCATGGCCAGCTGAAGTGCTTGCTGAGGTAAAGGGAACATGGAATGCGTACTAGAAGAAGGTAATGATAAATATGAACTACTACCACATGATCAGTTACAGAAATGAGGACTGTAATGCTGTTTTGTTCATGCTATACTATTTAAGCTGTAAGATATCAAGTTTAAGAATGAATATTACCCAAGTACATGCACCCTATTCTTGGGAGATTCAATGTGTTTTCAGTTGTATGCAGGATAGTTAAGTATTTTTAGGTGAGAAAAAATGTGTCTTTTACTGTTTTGTATTTAGAAATGAAGTATAGTTTAAAGTGTTGTATATAGTTGCCAAGTTAACAAGGAGTGAACCGTCATGGTCAGGTTCATCTGTCAACTTGACCAGTGGTAGTAACTGTTTGGCTGTTCAGATAAGTACTGGCCTGTCTGTTGCTATTAGGACATTTCATAGAATTAAATCATGATCATCCCAGCTGCAGCCACTGTTGATTTCATCTGTCATCAGTAGAGGGGAGTGTCTTCTGCAATGAGTGATGTTTAATCTAATCAATGGAAGGCTTTTAAGGAGAATTCAGAAGAGACAGCTTCTCTTCTCTTCCTGCTTCGGCTAGTGAGCCTCTCTGTGGAGTTCATCCAGACCCTCCACTGGAGTCACCAGCTTCACAGCCTGCTCCACAGATTCTGGACTCTACATTTCCATGGTTACATGAGATGCTTTTATAAATTTTATATTTAAGGATATTTCCTGTTGATTTTGTTTCTATAGAGAATCTTAACTAATATAATGGTACACAATTAATGGCTCACAATATCATCACAAAATTGTGTATTCATTACCCTGATCATTTTTGTGAACATTTACATCACTCCAGAAAAAGACACAGGAAGAAAAAAAGGAAAAAAAGCATATATATGATACCCCTTACACCTACCTCTTACTGAACAGCAGCATTTCCATCTACCAATTCATTTTACTCTTATTGTCCAAGTTATTTATTTATTTACTCATTTTTTATTCATATCTTTTTACTCTTCTGCCCATATCTTGGACAAAAGGGGAATCAGGCAAATTCACACAATCACATCGCAAAAGTTATATCTTTATACAATCGTCTTTAAGAATCAAGGCTACTGGAACATAGCACAACAGTTTCATATATTTCCTTCTAGTCATTCCATTACACCATAAACTAACAAGGGATACTTATATAATGTATCTGAATAACCTGCAGGACAACCTCGCATTTCTGTTTGAAATCTCTCAGCCATTGAAACCTTTTTGATCTCATTTCTCTCTTCCTCCTTTTGGTCAAGAAGACTTTCCCAATCACTTGATACTGGGTCCCAGCTCATTCTAGGATTTCTGTCACATGTTACCAGGGAGATTTACACCCCTGGGAGTCAGGTACCATGTAGGAGAGAGGGCAGTGAGTTCACTTAATGAGTTGGCTTAGAGAGAGAAGTCACATTTCAGCAACAAAATAGGTTCTTTGGGGGTGACATTTAGGCCTAATGTTAATTAGGCTTACCCTATCCTTGCAGGAATAAGTTTCATAGGGTGATACTCAAAATTGAGGGCTCAGCCTATTGATTTTGTTGTTCCTACTGCTTTCAAGAATATGAGATGTTCTCCAAAATGGGGAAGTTGAATATTTCTTCCTTTCTTCCCAGTTCCCCTAAGGGTCTTTGCAAGTACTTCTTTATTCACTGCCTAAATTACTCTGGAACATCTTTGGGCATCACAGTAACCCGGACAGACCAGCAAAATCTCATGTCCATTTCAAGATTCCATGTAATTATGCTGTTCAAATAAACTGACCATACAAGTTAAATTAAGAATTACACTACCCCAAATAGAAACTTTGCACCAAATAAACATCTCTCCCTTTAGCCACACACAGAAGTTAAAGTTTCAAAATATGGAAGATATCATCCTTTACCCTGTATTCTGATTACCTTAGTTTTATCCAGATCAGCTTCATTCATATCCCTCCTCAAAGTCTGATCAATTTTCCAACTTTTTAAGCAATTCCTCCATAAGGCACTGCTGAATAGTTTCACCTTCTCTAACTCTGAGTCAGGTTTCACATAAATACCCAACATTTCTGGGAAAAATTAAGTTATAAACAAACAGCTCAGTTTCTCAGAATTTAGAAATAAAACAGTTACACCTGTTGAATATATGTGATTCCTGAAAGAATTGACAATCTAAGATCCTTTATAATAGGCCCCAACCTGATAAGCCATGTTGTTGACTTCTGTTCAGTGAGTATTTATATTTTAGTTAGTCCATATGAGTGAGGCATGATATTTGACTTTCTGACCCTGACATTTCATTCAACAAACAGTTCTTAAGGTTCAAACAACTAGTTACATTCCTCCAACTTCATTCTTTCTTGAGGACATTCAGTAATCCATTGTATGCATACACATAGTCCCCCTATTCCATTCTTCAGTCACTATAACTTTAGGCCACCTTCATCCACTGTGGGTCCAGAACACTGACCATTAACACCAGTGTGCAAATGCTCATTAAGGTCCTCACACTAAGTTCCTTCAGCTATATACTGAGGAAACTTTTTCAGGATCAGATGGCAAAACCCCAGCCTCCTGTGTAACCACCACACTGATGTCCAAGGGGCTGCACCTCAGCTCCTTACTGACAGTTAATAGGTCCATTTCTTTCTCCATATTTTCTCTAGTACCTGTTTCTCTCTGTTTATTTTTAAACATATTTATTCTCAAATCATACAATCCAATGTAAGCACATAGACATGCCTTCACCTCCTATAATCTATATGAAGTCATTTACTTTTATTCCACAAAGAATCTATACCCCTTCCTCACGTACCTCTGTCTGTTGACATTTAGTTTTGGCATAATGCCTTTGTTACATTCAGTGGAAGCATACTACAATGTTACTGTTGACTTTAGAGCCTAGCTTTCATTGATTACACATTTTCCTATATACTATCTACATTCAACACCCTGAAATATTGACATTAACTTGTTCTCCTTCATGCAAAAACTTTTTTAATTTGTTCATTTAATCACCATTATTTTCCACTCTAGACACTCTTTAATTATATCATCTCATTCTTTATCTGCCATCTTCACTTCTGGTTTCATATATGCCCCCAGCTCTTCTTTCTCTATCATACTCACATTCAGCTTCATTCATTGCACTTCTATTATTGTGCTACAATACGGTAATATTGTACTATCCATTTCTCAATTTTTCACAGTCAATCCTAATGTACAATCTATATTCTTTCAGCACCAATTGCCCAATTTCTACCCTATTTCCATCTGCTCATAATCTGAATACTTTAATTACAAGTCATACTAGAAAACCATCAGACAAGCATACTATTCAAACTTTACATTTTTAAGCCAACCAGGTTGACTAAGTCTCACAATGAAAATCCCAACTTTCACAAGAATCAGTGAAATATGTATATTTAAATTATCCCAAGGACAGAAAAATCTATTGGAAGACTGGAGATAAGTTTTAGCCTGAGTAGTAGATCCACTTAAAAAAGGGTAGATTGAAGGATTTATGGAAAATAAAGAATTCTGTAGAATGTGGATACCTGATTTGGACTCAGTAAAACATTTATGTAAAGCCTTGACAGAATCCAAGCAAGAAGCTTTAAAGTGGACTTCTGAATGTAAAAATGCCTTTCAGAAAATAATAGAACTTTTACCAGTCCCAGCCGTTAAGCCTCCCAGGCCCGAGAAGACACTTTGACTTTTCCCTACATGAAAGATAAATAATGGATTATGAGTGCTTACACAAAAATTAGGAAATGCCAGGTATCCTGTGGTGAAGATTTGTAAAGTGTTAAGCAATACTACCCAAGGATGGTCATTAGACTTAATGGCTGTAGCAGCCATCTGTGACATTTCCAATGAAACTGAAAAATTTACTTTAGGACAATTCACATGATATATGCACTGCACTATGTTCTGTCATTGTTAGAATAGGAAGGCAGATATTCGCACACCACTGGACAGTTAAGTAAATACTAAGATATTTTATTAGATAATCTTAATATTATTTATAAAAGCTTCTCCCAATTTAAACCTGGCTAATTAACTTTGAAATGGGGAATGGAGCCTGTACATGACTGTACACAAAGGATTGATGTAATCTATTTTTGCCACCAGATTGTTAACCAATCTTTAGAATATCCAAACATTGAGATGTACACTGATGGAGGCAGCTTCATGGAGAAAGAACGCCAAAAAGCCAGTTATGCAGTCATAACTCTACAAAAGTCCTGGAGAGTGGGGCCCTCTCACCAGGAACATCCACACAATGGGCAGAAATTTTGCATTCACTAAAGCCCTACAACTGGGAAAGGTGGAGTGAATAAACACATATATAGACTCTGATACTATAAAATCATGACTTTCATAGCTTGGGTTACCCTATTCCATGTTAAACAGATTTAAGTCTCTCTGGTGAGAAGGTGAGTTTTATTACAAGTGTACATGTAGGAACTGGAGGAAATCTTTCTAAGACAGTTTGAAATGATAAAGGGACTGGTGCTTTTATAGCCCAAGGAGACAAAGAAATGACAATAGTCCAGAGGAAAGCAGAAAATAAGAAAGAAACTAAGTAATAGTCACAGGATTCATTAAAACTGAGTGATAAGATGGCCGGCCGCGGTGGCTCAGCGGGCAAAGTGCTTGCCTGCTATGCCGGAGGACCTCGGTTCGATTCCCGGCCCCAGCCCATGTAACAAAAAACGGAAAACAAAATACAATAAAACAAGAAAATGTTTAAAGATGTTTCCCTTTCTTCCTTCCTTCCTTCCTTCTATCCTTCCTTCCTTCTCTCTGTCTTTCCTTAAAAAAAAAAAAAAAAAAAAAAAAAAAAAAAAAAAAACTGAGTGATAAGGCAATGCAATTGGTGGCTCAGTGTCAGAATTCTCACCTGCCATGCCAGAGACCTGGGTTTGATTCCCAGAGCCTTCCCATACCTCCCCCTGCAAAAAAAAAAAAATGTCAGTGACAGTTGTATGCTTCATTCTTGTTTGGTCAGCACATCCTACTATCTTATAGGTCCTCCTTTCTTTGGTGACTCCCAAGGCATATCAGATTTTCAAGACATGAAAATGGTGATTTATTAGTACATATGGTATTTCTGGTACTTTTTCCATACTGCTTTAGGATGCTATCTCATTCCTGCAAGGAAAGTTGAAGCAGACTGCTTAATGTAACTAGGAACAGAAAGTAAATTTTTGAGATTAGATCAATAGCAATCTACTCCAGCAAGAGCTTTGAACAAAAGCTACTTGGATGAAGAGACTGTATTACACAAAGGCTATATTAAGCATTTTCCAGCTAAAGGATTATTTTCAGCAACTTCCAACTATCCAACTAGTAACACCAACTATGCTTGCAATAGAGTTCATGCTCATGGATCCATCTGAAAGGAAAGAGAAATCTATGGCAAAAAGGAAACTAAACATGCAATGTTATCTTAGGCTTATTAGAAGCAGTAATGCTGCCTAAGGAAGTTGCCATAATACATTGCTACAGTCATCAGAAAGCAGAAATGGACTCTATTAAAGGTAATCAAATAGCAGATTTAGAAACAAGAGCTGCAGTCAAACAAAACTCTCAAATACATACAACTGGTATTTTCTCTGGTACTAGATATGACTATTTTTTTCATCAGTGTTGAGCCCATGATTTGTTGAGAGCAAAAGAGCAGAGCTTTGATGTAAAAGAAACAGATATTTGTTCTCAATGACATTCCATACAGCAGGATGGAGGAAGGATGGACTTATAATGAAGATGAAATAATTCTTATTTCTGAATGTTTCATGGAAAGAGATCTTACTTATTTACATCAAATCACTCATTATGGAAGTGACACCATATTTCAATGGCTGAAAAAATATACTATAGGACATAAGATGCAGAAGAAATTCAGAAAATATCACAAAACTTGTTTGTGTTAAATACATCTTAAAACCCAGATAGAGGCACTTCACACCCTATAAAAAGAGTGTGAGCCAAAGGCACAACACGAGATGAGAACTGGAAAATAGACCTTACTTTCATGCCAAAGGCACATGGAAATTATAAATATCTCCTGCTTTTGTAGCTATGTTCAGAAGATAGGTAGAAACCTTTTCATGTAGAACAGGGTGAGCCTCAGTATTAACTAGGGTGCTCCTGAAGGAAATCATCTCACAATTTGGAAATAGGATTGGGGGCATTTGTAGCAAAACTTTCAGGTATACTATCAGAAGCATTGAACATACATTGGAAATTATGTGTATCTTTGGAGACCATAATCTAGTGGTCTAGATTGGAGAAGATGGAGAAGATGAAGCATACCTGAAGAAAGCAGTAGCTAATTCTGCTAAGACACTAATCTCTTGAGGCAAGGCACTCCTGGTGGCAGGTAAGAAAGGCATCCAGAATTAGGCTCCTTTTGAGCTGATTTGAATAGTATATGGGAGACCATTCCTAAATGAGAGTGATATGTATACCTGCACAAAGGAAGTCCAAGAATTAGGAAGTAAGAGATATGTTCAGTTGCTAGGGGCCACAATAGTGGCAAATCACCATTATGCCTCAAGGCAGCTCTCTTTTCCTACAAATCTTGCATTATATCATTTAAGCCCATTGACGCTTTATGAGCTAAAGCTTTATCAAATTTACCAATTCTTTTAAAAGATGGAAAAATCAACATCCAACATACCAGACCAGCATAAATGGGAAGGTTCCTATGAAATTTTAACAACTTATTCCTCTGTTAAAGTCATGAAGATGAAACCATGGTACACATAGCAGGTAAAGATAGCACTCCCTAACTGCTTTTTGCTTTTTTTATCCTAGACTCTTTCATAGAACAAATATTTTTTTATAAAACTGCCAAGAATACTAAATAAGAAGAGGAAACTGACAAACTTCCAGGCTGCAGATATCAATTTTAATTCCTAGAAGATTTAAAATACATATTCAAGAAAACAGATGGACAATGGTAAATATCAGACATTTATTTTATCTGAGTACCACTAAGAAAACACAAAACTTTATGTGTGTGCTGCCTAAAGAATGGAAACTTTCACTTCTAGCTAAACAGATCCCTATATAAAATTATTAGACTCTTACTGACATGCATTTTTGACATATCCATGTTTTTTTACTCTAGTATGGTATAGTCCAAGGAATTGACCTATTATCAAACACTGTTTCTTTTTTACAATTGGCACACTCCTGTGGAGCTTCTATACATCAATCACATTTTTGTGTTTGTGGCCATTTACCTATGACTGGTGTTTCTGTGTTAACCTGGTGGATATCATCCCTCCAGGGAGCTGACTAGAAGGAACTAAGGAAATTAATAAAAAAATTCAAGAACAAAAAGAGATACTGATACCATAAACATAACCAACGCAGACACAAATAAATGCCCAATTAATAAAGAGATTCAAAGCATTAAATTTATTTTTCTTATGGAATAACAGTGGAGAGAGCCACTGAACATACAAAATGTTTAGAAAATGAGGCTACACATTTAACTTTCAGAGAAAAAGAGGGGCATTTACAACTTTGGGATGTAGTAACACCTGGGTATGGTAGATTAAGCCAGACAGTCCCTCTCTTGAAAAATTGGAACACTCCCAATAACATTATCCATTCCATACAAAGAAAACCCATGGTAAATATTAGACATTTATTTTATCTGAGTACCACTAAGAATACACAAAACTTTATGTGTGTGCTGCCTAAAGAATGGAACACTTTCACTTCTAGCTAAACAGATCCTTATATAAAATTACTAGACTCTTACTGCCTCCAGAGGAATGTCTCCAAACCATAATATTACAGGAAAGTCACTGCTCTGGGAGAGATTGGATTAATAGACCTGATTGATTGCTGGTAGCTCTGAATGGAATTCAATGTTGATGCAGTATCAATTTATGAGCCTGTTCCCATGTTGCATAGGCAAATGCACTTTGGGATGACCCTGGGCTCAGGAAGTTTTCATAAAACCTTACCATCAGGAACAACCTGAGCTCTATTAAAAACTCAAATGGCACAGTCATTCTCTTTTTGTAGTGATCACCTAGCCACTACTCTGCTGCCTTCATTAGTCACAGAAGTTACTGTATTTAGTATAAGAAGTCATGTCTCAATCTGAAACATACTTTCTGAGCTGTAGTTCATGGTGTGGTTGTTTAAATTAGGTAACCCAATGTCAGATGTTATTAATTCAAATCTGTGCTACAGTGTTTGCATTCATTTGTAAATAGAACTTTTCAAACATATCCAAGTGTGGCAAATTGAATTAGGGTGGATCCATATTACCAGAAGCCTTATAAAGAGAAGGCCACAGAAAGAAACTATAATTTAGCATATATCAGAGAATAGTAGACACAAGTATAAAGAGTTCACAATGTGCTGGGAAACAGAGATGCAACCCAAGGAACCCAAAGGATTGCAGCCAACCAGTGCCAGAATGTGACAGAGTTTAGGGAGAAAGAATATTGGATGATGTCTTGATTTTAGATTTCTTGCCTCCAAAATCATGATACAATAAATTCTTGTTCCTCAAGCCAATCTATGGATGTGTGTAATTTGTGATAGCACCCTGGCCCACAAAGACACACGCATTCTCATCTGTAACAGCTACAGAAAAATGTGTACCTGGATATTTTGCACCTGGGCTTTGTCAGGCAATCTGGGTTTCTGGTTATTTGCCTACTTACTCATCATGGGTTTTCCTATGTGACTAAAGAGTAATGAAAGCCTCCTCTTCAAATGAGACTGTGGATGCCCTGATTCCAAATAACTCCCTCCCAGGCATCAAGTTTTGTTTTCCTGAGAGTAAGTTTGTCCTGTGTGACTGAAAATTTTGGGGGAATCTTTTCCTGGACATTCTGGATTTCCATAACATTGCTTTAAGCTTTCTTGATCCTGCTGCAGTACTGTCTTTCTCTTGTAACAAATCTTTCCTGAGCACACACTTTAGAGTCTGGTGTGTTATTTCTATTGTCTAAATTAACATAATTGGCACAACTCTCAATAAAACATTTACTTCAACTGCAAATTTATTCATAAATAACTTGGAGAAAACATACTAAGAAAAAACACCTCTTATTGGGAAAATTACTTATCCCAATAGTTATGGGGCTATTCATTGTTAAGTAGTTAATATATTTTAAATTAACTAAAGTCATGCATTTATATCATCTCAATGTCTATGAAATATAGAAAGGTTATCGTTTTTGTAAAAATTTTCAAATAAGGGAATACTCATTTACTTTTCAGTTTAACCTTGCTATTTATTTTTTCCTCATTTAAAAAGATGGTACCCTTAATTCTCTATTCTCATGTGCAGTGCAAGGAAACTGATTTATATATATTGTTTTTCCTTTAGCTTGTCAGTATTCCCTTTGTTTTTTTCTTACTTGGACAGGCACCTGGAATCAAACTTGGGCCTCCAGCATGGCCGGCGAGAACTCTGCTTGCTGAGCCACCATGACCTGCCCTAGTATTCCCTTTTTGGCACTGTAGCAGAACACTAACAAATATAATTATAATTAATGAATCATTATTTAGTACTTTCTAACTTTCTAATATACTATAATGTAGCCAGAAGCAAATAATCCTAACTATTGTAACTCAGTGAACTTTAATCCTGATGCCTTGTAACTTTAACACTTATGCCATGGTTTAAAATGGTATAATCTTTATCCTGTGACTGGACAGTTACAAAACAAATCATGGCTGGCCCCACTGTATTACCATATCTTGTCTTGCAATCCTGAAGTTTGGGTGCCTTGTGTGTAGTCCCTTTGTTACTTAATATGAGTCAACCCAGAGCTAACACCCCAATTCCTAATTTAATTCCCAACATGCATAACAGCCTAAAACTTAAAATTCAAGTAGACTAAATATGAAATAAATCTGCACATGTTCAGTGATTCGACGATTTCTAACCTCCTTATCTCAAACCACCTTGTTCATCCTAAGCCTGCATGTCTTTGTTTGAATGCTATAAAACCCTGAAAATTTATCTAGCTCAGGGATACAGTTTAGAGAACTGCCTTCTTATATCCACAAGGCTGGCCTTTGATGAATAAACTCTTTCTGTCTCTCCCCTCACATTCCCATTTGTTCTAGTTTGCTAGCTGCCAAAATGTGATATGCCAGAAATGGAACAGCTTTTAAAAGGTAGAATTTATTTTTGCAAGTTTACAGTTCTAAGTCCATAAAAATGTTCCAATTAAAGCAAGTCTATAAAAATGTCCAAATTAAGGCATCAACAAAAGGTTACCTTCAGTTAAGAAAAGCCAATGAAGTTCAGGGTTTCTTTCTCAACTGGAAAGGCACATGGTGAACATGGAAACATCTGCTAGATTTCTCTCTAAGCTGGCTTCTTGTTTTATGAAGTTCTCCAAGGGACATTTTCCTTCTTTATTTCAAAAGATTTCTGGCTGTCTGGACTTGTGAGGTTCTCATGGCTCTGTCTTGGCTCTGTGGCTCTCTCTCCAAAATGTTTCCTCATTTAAAGGATTCTAGTAAACTAACCAAGAACCACCTGGAATGGGTGGAGTCACAACTCCACTAATCAAAGGTTAATACTCACAATTAGGTGTGTCACATCTCCATGGAGATAATCTAATCAAGTTTCCAACCTGCCCTTCTGAGTAGGGATTACAGGAAACAGCTGCCTCCAGAAGATGGATCAGGATTAGAACTTGGCTTTTCAAGGGAACATAATCCTCTCAAATCAGAAAACCATCTTTCCTCTTATTCAGCTGCTTACAGAGTTAGGACTATGATATTAATTGACTTAGAGAGGATATAAAAATTTCCCTTTTATCCATCTTTGCAGCATTCTGTACTTACTAAAATTCTGCACTGTTGGCAACATGTGTGGAATGTGTTTGAAAACAGAAAATACCAAATCTCTACTTGAAACCTTATAATTACTTTGTTATGTGGACTGCAATTATACACTTCAACTGCCCCTGCTCTAATTTTCATTAATCCTGTTTGTCATGGTTAGGGACACGTGTCAACTTGGCCAAGTTGTGGTACCTGTTTATCTGATTGGGCAAGTGCTGGCTTGTCTGTTGCAATGAGGACATTTCGTAGGATTAGGTCATGATCACGTCAGCTGCATCCACAGCTGATTCCATTTGTAATCAGCCAAAGGGGAGTGTCTTCTGCAATTAGTGATGCTAAATCCAATCATGGGAAGCGTTTTAAGGAGGACTCAGAGGAGACAGGTTCCATTCCTGCTTTGGCTGGTGAGCCTCTCCTGCAACGTTCATCCAGGCCATCCATCGGAGTCATTGGCTTCACAGCCTGCCCTGTGGATTTTGGACTCTGCATTCCTGTGGTCATGTGAGACACTTTTATAAATTTTATGTTTGCAAGTGTTCCCTGTTGATTCTGTTTCTCTAGAGAACCCTAACTAATACACTGTTGTATTGCCACTTTTCATTGTTGCTCACATGAGACTTTTATCTTACATTTTAATCTATGAAATATGAGTATCTCTTATCATCATTGGCATCTTAGCAATGTGTCATAGTTTTATTTACAATATTTGATATATCTTACAATTGATAGCACCTTTGATTCTGTGAAAAAGGTTTTTTTTGATTTATCATACTTCCATTACAGCATTTTAGAGAATCAAATGGAAATTGGTGTCATAGAAATACCTCAGGAATTGTTAACAAAAGAACTAACTCTATTTTTGCTAATCATGTGGGTAACAAAGGACAGCAACACGAGGTCATTGGTCTAGTATTTTAGTGAGGTATTATTTGATTGACAGAATAAAAGCTAATTTGAGAATGAAAGAAATGAACACAAATGATCAAAGTGTCATGTGGAAACCAAGAGAAGAAAGCAGAAATCATTCTAATGAATTACTAAAACCTGAAACTGAAAAATTTGGGGGGTCCAAGGAAGCTCCTTTCTCTTTTTTTCCCTCTTATCACATCACTCTGTCATCCCACATGATTATGCTTCTTAAAATTTCGGTTTGCCTTTCTTTTTCTCCCATCCATATCCCTGTTTTCATATTCACATGATCAAAGAAGTCTTCCCTTAAACTGTAGGTTAACTCCTGAGGCTGTGGAATGTTTGAGCAGATTTAGGCTACTGTGCATGTTGGGCAATTCTGATTTGATGACATTGATCATGATGTATTTTCTTTCATATGAATTCTCTACTGCTCTTCAGAAAGAGACATGATTAATAATTGTGCTTATTTCTATTCAAAATATTGTCCATGCTTGTACACTTTAGGACATATAAACATCATAACATTTGTTCATATTATTAAATATCCTTTAGCAATATCAGTTTTAATGGCTACAGTGTTAGAGGGAATGTGTGTGTTGCAATTTGAATCTCACATATTAAACTACCACAGGTAGTACTGTGAGGAGCACATCCAGATTGCCATCTTTGCACATATGAATGATTTCCTTTGAGCAAGTTTTCTCAGCACTGGCACTCTTGACATTTTGATCAGGATCAATCTTGTTGTGGGTGTTGCTCTGTGTAATGTAAGATGCTTAGTAGCAACCCTCATCCTCTACACACTAGATGCCAGGAGCACACCCCACACCCAAGTGTGACAACTAAAAATGAATCCAGGCATCATCAAATATCCCCTGGGTGCCAAAATATCCCTCCATTGAGAATAACCTCCTCAGAATAAAGTATTTGACAATTTCTCATGCAAATATTTTATATACAGTTTTCTTTTAAAAAATACATGCCAGTTCTCTTTTCTGTTTGAAGTGACATGAGGATATAAAAATACAATTTAAAAATTCAGGAAAAAATTCTATCATGTATTTCCAGTGAACGTTTTTAGAGCTATAATATACACGGTGATAGATAGAGTGAAATCCAATTTCATTGTTAGCTACAGGAAGATCCTTCTTTGTAGCTAGAGAGTGATAGTACTCAGAGATATTGAAAGGAAGAAAACACAGCTCTCAAACTTCTCATCTCTTGACAATATAAGATTTTGTGATTTCGATTTCTGTAACCACATTTACAGATTTTGAGGTCCCCAGCATTTTTCTTTTCTCAGCAGTAATTTAGGAGTAATTAATTCTTTGAATTTTGGAATCAGGTAGAACAGAGTTGTGATATTATTTTGTGCCATTCTCTAACTAGCTGTGGGATCTTGGCTACTTCACTCTTCATTTTCTGCACCTGTAAAAGGAGAATAATGCAATTACCAAGTAGAGTTATTGGGATGTTTAAATGTAAGGTATGTTAAGGCTTTTAACAGTTCTTGGCACATACTAAACACTCACTAAATGCTAGCTGCTCCTCTTCCCACACATTGAAAGTAGAACATTTGGTATTCTCTACCACCTAATTCCGTACTGCTAGTTCATCTAAGGAGCCATGTCAGCATCAGTGGTAGTTGTCCTCAAACTTTTTCATTGGTTTAATAATTCCAGGTATGATTTTTCCCCCAGAATCACAAGCAGTTCACATTTTGACATATCCTTCTAGTTCCTTTATGTGTATACATACAACAGAACATACATTTTATGTGGTTGAGATCACACAGAATATATCCTGCTTTTTTATGTATACTTACTAATTCAAAGTTTCAAAGATGTGAGTATTGTGATAACCAATGATACATGACACCAACTCAATAAGGGAAAAAAGACATTCCTGCCTTTCTTAGAAGCAAAAATTTCATAAAAGACAAAAATGGCAGCAGACCTCTACAGATATTGGCAGAGTTAAAATACTGCATTTCCTTAATGCTAAATATAAAATGAGACATAAAGCAACAGTACAGTAAGAATAATGCATCTAAGAGAATTCATTATCAGATCTATACTAAAAAATCAGCAAGAAGGTATTTTTCCATTAAATTGTATAACAATGTTTTCCTACGGTACAGCCACAAACAATACACACACAATGGTTACATCAAAATGGAAATGGGAACACACCTGTGTAAATCCCTCTCCCTGTACTTCCTTCTGACCTTCTGCAGCTAACTTCATAAACAAGTGCTGATGTATACTGCTCATAGATGATTTAACGATTCCATGTGAAAGATGCTTATTTTCTATTAACTTAACAAAAAAGTATTTATAAATGTGTTAATTCATGAGCTGTACTTTTTATCATAAATTGTCAATTCAAGATATCTAAAAAAGTTTAGATGTGTGAAATAATGACCCTTATCTTTAATAAACACAGGTATTTTACAAAAAAATGCACATGGAACTAGGGTTAAAATAAAAAACTGCCTTCTAGATATAAAGATAATAGCAAAGAGTCCTTCCCTTTGCCCTTCCTCGTCTTCCTCTTCTACCAATTCAGTGACTAAGGACAGAAACGTGCCTAGCTTCTTCTAGGCGGATTAGAAAAGGTCACTTTCAGAAGGGAGGCCTTTCTTTAAACTAATACAAAAACATTTATAGAGCAATTATTTCCTGACCTCAATTTATAACACATTTTAAACATTAGGTCTTGTCCCTTAAAGCATAGTAATAACTAAAATGTCTATATAGAACAATGGTCAGACAATCTGAACTTGTCTAACACTCACAGGAGAAGAGCTCTGCACTCTCCACTTCCTTCCCTGCACCCACCACCACCTGTTAGCACACTGCTCTGAGACATCTAGTTTAACAATGCCATTTCCCAAATACAGCCATCCCTATGGATTAGCTGAAAAAAATCTAAAGTGTTATTTTACACTACTTTTTGTCAGGTCTCAGAAAAGAAACTTGACATACAAAATGAATTCTGTGGCCTAGGGGCCCCTTTAGTTTCTCTCCATCAGCAGGTCCTCCGACAGGACCTGATGTGCTGACAAGATAGAGGAGTATGAATGTGCCAATGTCCCAACCACCAGAGGCCAAACCAGATAACCAAGAGCATGAAGTTATTATCTGCATTGGCCTGATATAGCCCAGCGATGTCTGCAGCCACATGTCCCCACCCACCCCTCTGGGCACATTTTTTCCTTTAAAATCGCAAGCTATCAGAAGGAGAGTTAGAGCCATTTTTCCTTTCACTAGCAGGTTTCACTGGCTCCCAACTGCCTGCTCCCCCCTTCCTCTCACTCATTTGCTTTCTCATTCTCTAGGAATAAATCCATTAAGATTTAACTGACTCTCTCATGTGGAATTCTTTAACAACCCCTTTTAACATGTGTTTTATACTTCAAAGCAACTAGAAAGACTGGAGGTTTTAATTAAGGACTTAAGTTTGTTCATGATACCTATGGTGGCATTGAATAAACCATACACATGTAACAAAAGATATCTGAAAATGTTTTCTCAGTAGGAACATTCTGATCTAGAACCCTTCTCATCTCCATCAACCCAGTGGCTGCATCTTTAATGCTTACAGTGGATTTGCTTCCACAAGTAAATTCCATCATTTTGAACAGTCTTCCCTTTGACTATTTAAATTTACAAAATGGGTTAGTTTGCTAACTTTACTTCTCCCATGCATTTGCAAATTTTTTCATATCTAAAAAACTATATGATATAAACTGAGTAATTTTTGTTCATTATATGCAAGTAAAGCAAAACAAAGTGTACAGAACACATAGGATGATGGTCTATCTCAGCCAACCACAGACTTATTGACATAGAGCCCTTGGATCTTCCTCCTTCCTCCTCCCTGAAGCAAACATAACGTGCACCCAAAATGGTTACTGCTCTGGCCATGCTATGACCATTCCATTTCCAAAAGACATTTCATATGAATTTTAACAAAATGATATCTGCGGAATGTGTTATTTTACTTCCTTCTACTTTGACCATGCTTACTGAACTTCCAAACATCTAGAAACACTATTTCAAACAAGGGCTTAAATTTGCCTGCCATATATACAGTAGTACTGAATAAACTACATGCAAACGTACATGTAACAATGGCTGTTCCTTAAAGTGTCTTCTAAATAACATTCTGAAAGACAAGATACTTTAAGTGGCAATGTACTTGTCCTATATACACAATATTTTAAAATAAAACTGCACATGCAAAAAATGGTCATAATCTGAGATATCTCCTAAACATAACCATTTTAGCCTTGAAACCTCTTTAACTTCTAGAGGATTACATGCTGTAAGTTAAGATATATTTGGTCATTAAATACACAGCAATGTAAAATTAAATGCACAAATTTAGGGACAATGGTTAATCTTGCCTCATCATGAACACACTGGCATAGAGCCCTTTTGCACTTCCTTCTCCTTCCACCCCCAAACCAGTGCACAAAATGTCTACTACTCAGAGAGGTGGTTGGTCTATTCCAATAAAACACACAATATTTCATATGCATTTTAACAAAAAGATATTTACAAAAGTTGTTCTTTTACTATGCCTATTTTTAACAAATGTCAAGCACTTCATAACACTATGAAGAGAAGAGAATTCAAAAAAGTACTTAGCATTGTCAAATATATAGAAAGTATTAAGGAATAAAATGCACACAAAAAGCTATGGTTATAATATGAAAATATCTTCTAAATATGACCAGTCTGACCTTCAGCTTCTGCTCCATGTCCTCTAGCTCACAGAAACAAATGTGGGGATGTGTGTCCTCTCCATGTCACTTCCAGAGGCAGTGTAAATTCTATTTCAAAGTCATTTACAGTAAACTTTAATATCTCGGCTTTGAGGCAAGAGGACACCCTGACTACTCTCAGCCCGTGGACGGCGCCAGGCACAGGGTGCAGCCATGTCCACCGGTTTCTCCTTCAGCACCGGGACGCTGGGCTCTGCCACTGTAGCCACCGGCGGGAGCAGCACGACCGGTGGCTTCTCCTTCGGAACCGGGACGTCTAGGTAATCGTGTCTCCCCGCCTTCCCGGTGCGGGTCCTCGACTGTGGGACTCCCTGTGGGCTTCTCTTCTTGGTTTCCATCCCTGTGGGGCTGGAGATTTGTACCGGCCGAGCCGAGGACCTCATAGGCCGCCACCTGGCCGGGGCGCTGCTGGCGACCTAGTGGGGAGGAGGGCGGGCGGCCTCTGTGAGGTCTCCAGAATCCACGGAGGGGCCAGGCATGGTTCCCACAGAGTGGGGTCTGCGGGTAGGAGGGCCTGAGGGTTCCCA